>NC_031953.1:843184-852109 GCF_000303195.2 Fusarium pseudograminearum CS3096 | reverse complement strand
TGAGATGGCCGAGTTGGTTATGGCGCCAGGTTAAGGTTAACCTTAACACCAATTTCCTGGTGGAGCAATCCTCCTGGGTTCGAGTCCCAGTCTCATCAAACGATTTCATTTTTGCATCTTTTCATGATGTTTTTTGGTGGGAACTCGATACCCAGGAGGGTTAGCTGGATTTTGAGTCATGGTTTGGTGTGCAAGACGGGTATCGGCAAGACTTTGCCAGGCATGATGATTCTTTTTCGCACTACCTATTTAATATATCGATGGAGTTGCACATAGGGTTTATTCGGGGGTAGGCGTCTTTTTCATGATTGATTACGAGTTGGTTTAAATGCTCGAGCCATAGGGTTAGTTAGATATATGACTATTGAACGCTTTTTAATTAGAATTGTCATCAGGTCGTGTCGTTATTGTGAAGTGTCTAAGTTAGGTTCAAACACAGGCGACATTTTGAGGACATCAATGGCATGGTGATGGAAGAACATATAACCCAGTCAGATACTATCGTCTTGGGCATTGAGGCGTGTCTCGCTACGGCATTCCCTCAATTGATTGATCTCTCAAGGTGTAAGCTTGGGATTTAGAAACTAAATAACCTAAGAGCAGGTCTAATGGCATAAAATGACAAAACTATCCTTAGTCCATGGCTACTCGGATAGCCGTAACATCTCCTAAAAAGTCCTTGATATCTTGAAAGATATGCTCAATAGGAGTTACTATCCCAAACCCCTCGTTACCAAAGGACTGACGGATCTTGATTCCTGCAGAATACAGCCCAATAACCTTCCCATTCTTATCAAATACAACCGAGCCTGAATCACCCTTCGCACAATACGTCCCATGCATACAGCCGCTGTCTGGTTGGTATATATATTCGGCTGTTTCGGAAGCCCCGTCTCTCAAATGCTTATCTTCCGCCACTGCACAGGCGATTCTATTCCGACAATATGTCCCAACTGTAGGGCCATTGGCAGCACTTAGCTTCCAAACATACGAATTATCAGGGCCATCAGATTGGGTTTCTTCGAGAAGGCTTTCATCTAATAGATAGGGCGTAATTCGAACACTTTCATACTTTTGTTCCCAAGCTGACCACGACGGTAGGCGGTTGGATCCTTGTCGGTGCTCGGCGACGTCAATCAAGGCCCAGTCGAGTCTTGCCTTGTGTCTATCTCCGTCAACGGAGACCCTGCGCATGTAGCCAGAAGCAGCAAACAATGTACCAAGGGCTTGTTTACCATCGTTGAAAAAGTCGATTTTCTTCTGCCTTTCCTCCCTGCCCTCCTGAACACTCTTCCGTATCGAGTCTATCGTTTTCTGGGTCCTGGTTTTCCCGGTTCTCTGCAGCTCGGCCTCCAGTTCGTCACTTATTCGATTACTGGTTTCAGTTCGATCAGCTATGTGCCAAGTGGTAAAGTTGTGTTTAACCCGAGACGGACTTTCAAAACGTGGAGGTGTTGCGCTGTGGCCAGGAGCGTATCCCTTTGAATCGGCATTCCAACACTCGCTGTTGGGTTCCGGCGGTGCAGGCTTTGATCCTTCACCGACGATCTCGAGGCGAAAGCCTGGTAGAGCAGGTCGAACTGCATGATAGCTAGTGAGGGCATACCGTTTCCAAACTGGGTTGCTCTTCGTTTTAATTTCGATGAAGCAGCCTATAGTTCCAAATCCAACAGGCATCTTAGATCCATCGCTGCTGGATGTATCTGCTCCAAAATCGTCGCCTGGTTTTACAGCCTGCTGATAGTCGCCATAAAAAAGCTTGCCCTCTGAACAAACTTTCCTTGTAGCACCGCTATCATATGCTGGCGGTAACATGTCGAATGAATAGCTCGCCCCGGCGTTGTGTTGAATGTGGACTTGGACATCCGTCCATCCTCGCTTGTATCTGTCCATGTTGGCTTTGATATCGGCAATAACCTCAAGCCACCCTGTCTCGTCGGAACTGTAGTCGACTGCGATGTAGATCGTAATCGACTCACGATAATGGAGTAAACAAATAGCGACCATGGAACGCTCTGTTGCTTTGAAAGCCTCGAGTCTCTGATGCACTAGGGCTCTGACATCATCCCATGAGTCGCAAAGGTCATCGCAGTCGTTGACTGGCTCATAGTAAATCGTCCCACCAAGCTCAGGCGACTGCATATCGATGTGAATACTATCGTACGCAACCTCAGAACCTTTAAACATGTGGTACAATACCAAGGCAACTTCTCGAACAACTGTTTCCCAGAGCGTTTGCTTGTTTTCAGACCATGACGAATATATGACAATCGTCGGGACACAGGTATCAGGTTGCGAGGCCATATGTTGGTTTGCAAACCATACTTCGGCTGCATTACCATCGTCAAATTCGAGTCCAAGCCGCTCGAGAATTTCAATAACAGTCTCCTCGATTTCGTATCTGCGTTGTTGGAGGAGAGGGGTTGACCATGGCGGGTCTGAAGCCCACACGAGTGGGAGAGGGCGAAGCTCTGGCCAGGCGGCACGATATCTGGCAGATATCACTGTAATAACAGGATCCTCTTGCTTCGGAGGATCCATGATCAGGTTGTTTCTGTTTGGGGATGAATATTGATGCGAAGGAGGCGGCAGTGATTCACAGCTTCTTGCGCAAGTTGTTTTTATAGACCATGGATGTGCGGTTTAACAAGTATAACTTTGTAGGCAAGTTATCTAAGTGCACAATATATATTCGTCAAGCCATTAATGTGAAAAGTTTAACCTTTTTAAGTTTGTGTGTTACCTGGTGAGCTTGAAGTATATTGCTTTGGAGTTGGATAAGGCGCAACTACTTGCCTAAAATACAAAACAATTTAGTCACATTATGCCACTTTAGATCTCTTCTTGGGTTATTTTTATATTTTTATTATAAGTTTGAGTAGGTCTTGGGGTTTCTATCGCACTATGGGCAAACTGTATGTTGCATGTATCTGGCCTGTCTTCCAAGACGTTTCCAAAATGCACCATCTTCTGACCTACCCGCTACTAATACAGTACATGATGAGAGCATTGGCACGCATCAACATAGGTTAATCTCGTCTTCATTGTAAGAAGCTGTGGATCAAAAACAACCTGATCATGGATCCTCCGAAGCAACAGGGTCCTGTTATAGAGTAATCTTGCGTCGAGGGCCACTCGACTTTAGTTAGTCGAGAAAAGTGTTCCATTCGACGATGTGCTCAATGTGTACATTGACATCCATCCAGCTTTGGCCGCCGTGTCTGCTGATGTTCGATTTGATGTCGTTAATAACTCGAAGCCATCCTGTCTCAGAGGACTTGTCATCCACACTTATAAAAATAGTAGGTGGATTGTCGTTAATCTCTTCCAGTATGCCGTAATTAAAAAGACATATAAAGCGCATGCAGTCTGCTGTTGCTTCGAACGATTCGAGACGCTGGTAGACGATTTTTCGGATACTGTCCCAAGTTTGGCACAGGTCATCACGATCAACTGGGCCATAATACACGGTCTGTGTGAGCTCAGGCGACTGCATATCGATGTAGATACTCTCGTAGTTAAAATCGGAGCCCTTATACATCTTATACAGTTCCATAGCAATTGCTTGGACAGCTGATACCCAGAGCCCTTGCTTGTCTTCGGACCATGATGCACAAATGGCAATTGTTGGGATACTTGTGTACGAACTTGATTCCATCTGTACAAGTTCTACTCCGTCATATTCGCCATCGTTGATTAGATGAAAATCGCGAAGAATCTTCGTCGCCAGTAATTCGATCTCGCCTTGGCGTGCCTCAACGGCAGCTGGCAGTGAGGCTCGTGACCTCTCAAGTGGCCCGCGGCGAAGTTGAGGCCAAGCGGCGCGGTATCTAGCAGATACTGCCGTAATGACGGGGCTTGTTTCGCCCGAAGATTCGGTCGTGGAGGGTGGGTTCGGTGATTCCATCGTGAGTGATACGAAAGTGAGTTGGAAAGAAATGAAGCTGAGATCCGGGGTGAAGGAGGGTTTAAATAGTGAAGATTGCAAGTCGGTAGTGACTCACTGCCCTTAAGCTTTTTAGGTAAAGTATATACAATTGCGCAATAGATATTCGCTACGCTCATTACTATGAAATGTTTAATACTTTTGAGTTTGTGTGTTGTCTGGATAAGCTTGAAGTATATCTCCTTTTACAGAAAACGCAACTGCTTGCTCGAATAGGCAACAGGAATATTATGCTCCCATAAATATACCTGGTAGGTAACAGAGTTCTTTTTTATCATTGATGTACCTATGGCATGAAGTTTTCTGAGGTGCAGCAGAAAACCTAAGAACTGCCTTAACTTATGATGTAGAACGTAAACGGCTTCAGCGGCAGTGAATCACTCAACTTGCAATCTTGGCTACCTAGGTAGTGGGCATTAAAACCCTTCTTCGCCCCGGATCTCATCTCCAGTTCCAACTCATTCATTCAAATCGATAGAGCCACCAAGCTCCGTCCTTCTCGATCCGAGCTACGCAATAGTTTTGCTAGACTACAGGCAGATGCAGTTTGACAAGTATACCCTCGTACTCAAGGCATATGCAACTGCGTAAGAACATTCGCTAAGCCATCACTGTGGTATGTTCGACTTTTTAGTTTGTGCATTGCCTAAGTAGATGAGCTTGAGGTACATCAACTGAAAAATGGCGGTTACGGAGATCCGGGAAGCCAGGAACTGAAGAATTGATAGCGGCGATTTGAAGGGGAAAAGGCCAAGCACTTGAGAAGTCAGGGATGGCATTGAGGATTCCATAAACATGGAGAAATCACGTATTAGAGCGAGTAGAATGCTCATATCCCCCCTGTTCCCCAGGGGCATAGCTCGGATAGACACCAGATTAACAATACACACTTTGCACTACAACTTTTAGGTTTCTGTCGTCTGGATCGCCTAGGACTCTATTTGCCAAAAACATCCGAGGAGCGAATTTTATGCAATATGTATTGACATGACCAAGACGAAATTAGCATCCGTTGATACATATTCATGCTCTCAACACATACTATACAGTGTGCAGAGAAATCTAAGCGCAATCGATGGGCGACGGTGTTCGACAAGACTGGGGCACAAGATGTATTATCCTATGCTATATAGAAGAACTAAGAAATATAAATTGCCAATCGTGACACCATGCGCCAGCTGCTACGCAGCTATTGTTCTACATTGTTTCCCTTTGGATGCTTAAGCACATGGGGTATCGAGAATCCCTGCCGTTTCCCTCTAAAGCAAATGCTCTTCATAATCCCGTCCTTGGGTTTTCCCAGTTCACCCGATCGGAATCGTCGCTTTTGTCATGGTCATGATCATCAAAGGTGCCAATGTCCCTCGTAACACATTACGCCATCTCTTTAAAGATGCGCAAAAGACTTCGTACACCTGTCAGGGTGTTCTCGTCGGGACCTTGGCCAGGGGTCCACTCGGCATGGGCAAAATCAATGAGCTTGAGGGAGTAGATTTGAGGTAGTGATGCCTCGAGGTCGGAATCCTCGTCGAACTCGTCTTCGTCGTCCAGAGCGATGCCGCTATCAACCCTCTTGGTGGTGCGAGCTGCTTGGCCGATACCGGCCTCTGCGTCGATAAGTGCGTTGTTCTCCTCGATGGCGCTTCGAAGAGCTTGGCCGTCACCCTCAAAACAGAAAAGTAGCGAGGAAGAATACATGCGGCTTTCGTGACGGGAGAGTACTTCTTCGACCCTCTCGAGGTCCCGTACAAAAGCCGCGCAGACAGCCTTGCCAAGGTCCTCGTCAATACCGGCGCTCTTGTTAAAGATAAACTTTCGAAACTCGCTGACAACGTTTTCTTGCGTAACCTTTGTTCGGCCGTAATCCTTGTCGTAGATCTTGTATTCGGCTTCATCCAATTGCGAAGCATCCTCTGATCCACGGTAAACTCGCATACCCGCTATCCTGAATCCCAAAGTGCCGTGTGTTGTCTCGGCCGAGATCTTATCGAAGCGCTGCTTCTTTTGTTGGGGTGCATCATCAGCCCACAGTCTGACGCCCAGCTTTACGTCGAGGATGTTGGGGCACTTGAAGCCAAAGGTGGCGTTGTCTAGCACAACCGCCTGGTCGGTCTTGATCTTGTTGTCCTTGGCAGGAACCCAGGCACTGCCCTCCTTTTGCTTGCGTGATGCAGTAGCATGGGCGACCTGCTCAGTAACGGATGCGACAATCTCTTCCTTGGAAGTCTTGAGATCTCCGGCATGAGAAATCACACCAGCGACGGCATCGTCGATTGCCTTTTCCGTGGGGTCGGTCAGCAGGAGGGAGCCCATGAACAAGGGCATGAGATCGGCAAAGTCGGGATGTCTTCGATTGGCAGACTCGTAAAAGTCTATCTCGGGCTGAGTGCAAGGCTTGACGAATAGCTCGCCATCAGGGGTGCAGAGCGTGCCGGCACTGAGGTTGAAATTAGCATTGTGCAGCGCAACGCGGGGAATGAAGTTGTGACGCAGATATGCCAAGATATATGGATAGCGCAGTCAAGGGAGAACAAAAGATGCTCAATGAGAAGCGCAAATGCAGTGCGAAAAGGATCAAAAGACTTACTGGCCAGCGACGGCGTAGTTGTAATCGCGGAGTTCTTTGCGATCAGGCATTTGTCTGGAACCGATCACCATGTCGGGATGAACTTTGATGTGGCGGTAGGTTGGGCGCGCGCCGGTCGTCGGTGTAACGGTAAGATTTGGTGGATATTGTAGCAGAGAATAAAGGAACCAATGCGGGGGAAAAGTAGATGCCGACGTCCAGAAGCGACAGACGAAAGAGGATATAAGAAATACAAAAGGGTGAGGGCGGTGAGACGACGTGTGGAGAGATGCGCAGTTGTTGAAAGGAATTGAAGCTGAAGGTTGGATTGGACTGGAGCGAGCGATGGATTGAGGGCGTGGCTCAGTCAGCTCAGCGCAAGGCGAAGCGCTGTGGTTGCTAGGTTTGAGTGGAGAGAGCGCTAAATGAGTTTCCAGAGGGCGAATATACAGAAACAAATAAATATTGCCGCTGACGTTGTCTTTTCTTTTTATAACAGCGATGAAATCAAGAAATAAAAGAAGAAAAGAAGAAAAGAAGAAAAGAAGAAAAAGAAGAACAAATTGTCCTGATGATGTAGTTATTCCAAGAATTCAGGGGTGCAAAAGCGAACGATTCAAGTAGTTGATCAGCCCTGGTCTTGACTCTCTTGGTCAAGGTGCGACACGTCAAGGCACAAGCTTGGCCTTTGTTAGGAGGGTCACTTAAATTGATTAATGGAGGAAGATAATCCGAGTGGCGATTTCGTGTCTAATTTTGATATCCAACCTTGAAGTGTCTGTGGCGGATGTAACGGAGGTAATTGATGGCGGTGCAGAGCCAAGAAATTCTCGTTGCAGCGGTTAATCAAATATAGTTTGAGGACTGTATGTCTGTAACGTTGTTAGTCTGGGCAAATGGCTCGTGTTTATACATCATGTAGAGCAGTATCAACCAAACCTACAAAGTACAGTACTGTATGTACTAGTCTAAGCACTATCAAACGAAAGCGATTGTGGCTGGACCTATGTGAACAAGAGTCCTACTACACAGCCAGTCCGTGAGTCGCAACACTTGAAAGCGATGGCGAGACGAGGCCCGAAGCGCATCACCTAGACCCCTGAGAACCCGCTGGCGGCAATATTTCCAATTCACTGACCAAACAGCAATCAGATCGGACCCTGACGAGCACTCTGCCTCGCTGAGCCACAGCCAACATCTAGGCGGCCTGTCAGAGCTGTTTGTCAGGGGTCTCCCCGGCTGCACTATGCAACCAGCGGCTGGGCAGAATTCCATGGCATTTCTGTCGGATCTTCGGTCATTTCCAAGAAGGACCATGGTCAAGTGTATGCCTAGTCTGTCTCACTATCTGCAGTCGATATCATTTCCATCTTGGCTGGCTACACGTCATCGTAGATAGCATCATCAGACCTGGGAGAGGACTCACGATTCGATATGCAAGGCACACGAAATATTCTGGTCACGGATTTGTTCATGTGGTATTTTTCTATTTGCTGGCGTTTCACATTTGGGACCATCGTCGATCATGTCCTGACTAGATTCTGGCCCAACGTAAGACTACTAGAGTGATGAAGAATGACAAGAGATTTGTCATTTCGGTCAGTATGCACCGTATCAGGAATTACAAAATCCGAGACACACAAGCAAACACGGGAAAGCACGCCTTTAGCCTAATGCACCCAAGGAATCAGCGCGTTTATATCATGGCTTAGACTGCTTAGACGCCATATCAAACCCGATGCGCAGATATCCGAGCTAAATGTGGAACTCAGAGTCACAGCATAAGCAACTGAGCGTGAATATACAAACTAAAGTCGTGCAACCTCAAAGCCCAACTCACCCTGTAAAATTTCCTATCAGCTTGGGCCGATGCTAAACCTCGTGATCTCTATCAACTGACCCCAACCCCCACGAATCATCTGTAAAAACCCCTCTCTTACAGAAATGGAAATTCAGCTAGCCTCTATCGACACTTTTGCACCCTTCGGCCGGGATGGGTCGGGCCGTATTTACCGGCGTGTTTTTGGTGGTTGCACTAGTGAGGAGAGGCTATCGCGAGAACCAGCCTCGCTTTCAGCCGTGACGGGCAGACTCTAAGATGTTATTTTTTAGTGATAGTTTCGATATAAAACAAGTCCTGATTTTGTGATTATATCGTTGTTTATACAGTTTGCTTGCCGTGTTGCTTCGATATTAACATCCTGCTGGCTGGACTCAAGATTGCATGCAGAATTGTAAGCAATTCAGATGAATATACACTCGATTATCTAGATGTATTCTGAACTACAGTGTCAACTAATTATATTTGGATACAATCCGTGAGATATAGACGCAAAGATGCAGATTAGGAGCAGCCTGCCGTTGATGTTTGGCCGTGCGCTGAAGCAAATAGCGGCTGCCAGCTGCCAGTAAA
>NC_031953.1:811773-843084 GCF_000303195.2 Fusarium pseudograminearum CS3096 | reverse complement strand
AAGCAAATAGCGGCTGCCAGCTGCCAGTAAATTTGAGGCAGCAGCATCTCGAATAATTGACGCCCAGCAACTTTACAACTAACCATCTGCATCTCTTTCTTTGCAGATATTTTGCATATCGAGAAACCCAAAGCCGGTGAATCACGAAACGGGTTCCTCTTCAACAACACCTCACACAGTAACTCTTTCTCCATCATCAGTCATCGCTTCACCACCGGTTTTCTAGAATGGCGACTCCAACTGATGATACTCCTGCCATCCAGGACAAGGAGAACATCAAGAATGAAGATGCGGAATATCTTGGGCCGCCACCTGCTCTGCCCGCGTCTCTTCAGGGTCTTGCAAAGCCAGGCAGCCGGAGGAAGCCCAAGACACTCGTCCACCGTGGTCCTACTGCTCTCCCCAAGAATCGGGGAACTGGTTTCGAGGGTACAGTTTGAATGTTAATATGCTTAAAACATCTGTACTGACAGAAATCTAGAGTTCTTTGCTGACCCGCCCATGACCCCTGATGAGGCCAAGGAGGAAAAGGATGAGATATATGCTCCGTAAGCCGCAAACTCCCAGACTGGATGAGATAAATACTAATTCAACTTCCAGTGACGTCCCCTTTGCAGAGTATGACGAACTTACCTGAACTAAGAGTCACTGCTAACATCTTCAGGCGCATGCAAGCTTGCATCCAGCGTTTCCGCTCCAGACGTCGTCTCCAAGGCGATCGAATCCTCTACTTTGACGAATACCTTTTCCTTGGTGGTGTCGATTGCCAGCCCAACAACTTTGGTGGCCTTAGCCAGAAGGAGCTAAAGGAACTCACTCCCGCCGAGCGTCGGGATGCGACTGCGAAGGATGTCATCTGGGCCAGCTCTGCAGCCGGAGACAAATTCTACAACGGCGACGAAGAAAACTGGACGGTCGACTTTGCCGGCGTTGCCGCGGGTTTCTTCTCGGTCACCCTCGTTCACCTCACTTCTTCTGAGCAGAAGAGAATGCTGGAGGGCATCAGCACAGTCGAGAACTTTCTCCGATACGTTCTTCAGCACAGTGTCTGTCCCGAGTACGAGGACGACGTCAAGGCTGCAATGGAAGTTTGCAAGGTCGCCGCCGAGGAGTGGCCCATCTTTCAAGAGCTGTGCGCTGCACTTCCTGGACAGTTCAACCTGGCTGCTGCCGAACTGTACTGCTCCGAAGAAACCACCAAGCAGTCATGGTCGTTTTTAGATTTCAAGCGCCCCAAGGATTTCGATCCTATTTCTGTCTTTTTCACGGCTTTTGCACTCATGGACGAGCCAGAGTTGTTTGAGAGATTGGCCACCAAACAGCCTACCGTCACTCGCGAGTTCAAGTGTACACTGGAGTTGGTCCAGACATTCCGTCCCACCGACGACATCATCAAGCGCGTCAAGTCTCTTGTCATCGCTGACAAGGCAGCTTACCACGTCCCTGTCGGCAAGGCGACCTTCAAGCAGGGTGTCATTGAGGACGACTGGGAGAAACCGCCTACTTCATGGCCAATTGACGAGGAAACCATGACGCTTTTCTTTGACGATCATCTTCTGGCGCGAATGTGGCCCGGAATGAAAATTGAAGCCAACATCTGTGAATTAGACGCGGGGTTGCGTTTCATCACGAGCATCGAGAACATTGTCCCGTCGTTCTACGTTTTTCTCCCTCAAGAGATGATGCGACACTACAAGGAGCCAAAGGAGAATGATCGACCTGCTCCATCGGTGAACGATCCTCAACAGGACGGAAATGAGAATGGGGATGGAGAAAAATGAGTGAAAAGGGAATGATCCTTTGTCAAATAAAAGTCAAGAAGCATAGGGTAGATGATTCAATTACAAGTGGTTGACATAACTACATGTCGCTTTTGCGTAGTTCTTTACACCAATATTTATGTCAAGCCTACTACCCTGACCCCTGCATCGAGCTTCTGGAAAGCTTCCAGCCCCACGTACCTCACCTACTATTGCGACGACGTTCTCTTTCAACAAAAGTCGATGTAGCGACCATGTCAATTCCAGGCTTGGGCCAGATTCCCTCACAGGTAAATATGCAATGTAATGCCCAAACGACCCCTACTAATTAAATAAAGCCCACCATCACCGCAACAAACCGCGTCGTCACGCTCCGACCTCTATGCGAATGGCGCTTCCAAACCTCTCAGGCCTCCCCCGTCATCGTCAAGCTCCTCTCCGGAACAGCTGAAAAGGATGGTGTCGAATTAGGTCCTAAGAACGCCTACACCTTCGCGGGCGTCAAGTCAAAGATCCTCACCTGGCACGGCTGCGAGCTCGAGATTGACGGCCGCTGCGACGCCGAGTCTGTCGCCGAATATGCGAACCCGACCGATAACCCGGCCAATACGCACATGAACCTCCACGGACAGCTCAATGATATGCGACAGGCGGCCGCGAGAGAGGGCAGAGAAGGACCTAGAGTGCTCATCGTGGGACCGGCGGACGTGGGAAAGACAACGTTGGCGAGGACCTTGACGAGCTATGCGACAAGGCAGGGATACCAGCCTTTGGTGGTGAACGCGAACCCCAGAGAGGGTCTGCTCAGTTTGCCCGGCACGCTGAGTGCTAGTGTTCTCGCGACCATCTTGGACCCCGAAGCCGTGGATGGTTGGGGAAGTACTCCCACCAGCGGACCAAGCAGCGTGCCCGTAAAGCTGCCTTTGGTGTTTTATTACGGACAGACCTCGCCCGATCAAGACCCTGACTTTTATCGCGAACTTACGAGTAAACTTGCTGGAAGCGTTAGTGCGCGCTTGAGCGAGGACCAGGACGTGAAGAGCTCGGGTGTCATCATCGATGGCATGGGCCTCACTGAGCAGAGCAAAGATGGACACGAGCTCGTAGCGCACATTGTCGACGAATTTTCAGGTACGTCGAACGGTGATGATTATAAACGCAAGCTAACAGAAACAGTCAATGTTGTTATCGTGGTTGGATCCCCAGCTATCAGCTCCGAGCTATCTAGGCGATTCGGCACCGAGCGAACCAGCCTGGGAGAGCCCATCAGCGTTGTTCCGATCGACAAGTCCGACGGTGTAGTAATCCGCGATGAAGCATTCCTACAGCACGTGAGAGAAGCCTCCATCAAAGAGTACTTCTACGGCGACTCCAAACGGACTCTCAGCCCCCTGATTCAACAAGTGGACTTTGACAATGTCATTGTGTACCACACCTCCGACGGTACAAGCCCTTGTCCTCCGTACGGAAAATATTTGCTGACTGCTATCTAGAACATTCTTATCCCGACCAGGGTATCACGCGGGAAGACCCATGTACACCGATGCAGCACTGGACGCTTGCTGTGATGAATGCAGCGCCCAAGGACGCGCCTGATGTAGTCCGGGCAGCGAGCGTGATGGGATTTTTGTACGTGTCGGATGTGGATGAGGAGCGTCGCAAGATCAAGTTGCTTGCGCCGGTGAGCGGACGGTTGGGTGATCAACCGCTCGTATGGGGGAAGTGGCCAGAGCCGTACATCAACCTCCTGGGATAAGAAGTTTCTCTTTCAGTTGCTTGGCGAGGGGTTAGGGTTTTAGAGTTGGTTGTGTTACTCTAGTCAGTTGCGGCCGCATGTGTGCTCCATAGCTGACAATTTATGTATCAGGGGAACAACCTGATTTAGTTGCATTACTTCCATTTCCCTTTTGGTCTGAATGGTGTAGCACAGAGTGGTTAGTACGGACACAGAGTGGTGTTTGTTCTGTCATGTATTGTGAATCTCTGCCTAACGTAACTGATCCCCCTGCACATGGTAGTGTAACTTCCGCCTTGTCATGCTGAGAACAGGAAATGGGACCCAAAGTGTTTAGCTTTGGATGCAGGTAAACGTTTTCTATTACCGTGTTACTTCTAGTGTTCTCGGTGTTCTCGCCGGAGACATGTCACACACATGTCAATGTGAGAACATTGAGTCTCAGGGGTTGAGAACGACCAACTGAATGTCTTGCTTGGATAAAATTTGTTTATAGGCGGTAATACCATGGAAGACACACTGGTAGTGAACTATACACTCTCTTTTTCTTCATTAGCCTTTGACTGTCTTTGTGGTTGCATATAGACTCTGCACTGATGGTGACATCTGTAAGAGTCTTACACCAAGACATGACTGACACTGTATCCGAGTCAAACAATATCGAATTTGTGTCTTTCATCAAGTTAGTAATCGGAGTCCCGTGGCTTGACGGACTGCATCTCGTTGCAATACCACAGTCCTGATAGATTCCTAATTATTCCGAAGTTCGCTACTTACTGTTGATAACCTTCTCCATTTGTTCAAACCCACGCGAATACTCCATACCCCGCATGATTGACATTAACTGGGGCATCTAGTTGAAGCCAAGCATGCGGATGAGACGCCATACGGAGAAGCCTACTAGAGAGAGCAAACTCTCGTTCCACGATAATCATTCGACAATGCAGATGCAAGGTTGCTTGAGTCGTATAGCGGAGATACGAGCTGTTACTCGGCGAGCGAGACGCCTTGAAAGGACAAACCCTTGGATGTTGATATCCGGGGAAGCAACAAGTCTAGACTCATCAACATTCGGATCCATTTCTTCCCCGGACTTTACCCCATCGGAAGTAATTCACGATACCAGGGTTATCATTACGATGAACCACCATTGGCTGTTGTTTAAACGTCCATATTGCCTTGTTGCTATACCCCGTCCCGGAGTTCAAAAGACGGCGCCGAAATCCCCGGCACAACTGTTGACGATGACATTCACACAGTGAGCAGATTCTCCCCTGGTTGTAGATCAAAGATAGTTTCTCCACTGTGGTTAATTACGTGGCTGTGGTATCCCGTCGGTTGACGGTATCCGAGTCTGTGCAATGGCTGTTCAGAGTCAATGAGGTCAGTTATAGAAAAACAGGAACTTCTGATTTACTTGAGTGTCTCATAAAACCCTAAAACAACGAGTAGGCCCGTTTCAAGCCCGGCGGTTTTGAGGGGAGATCCCTGGCAAGCTTGGCTACTGGCCACCCCAATGCTTAAGCTTAAATGTTAGCGCAGGTTTTGGGCCAAAGAGGCTCCAAAAACAGGACCCATGAACGACGAATTAAGAACCAGGGTGCGGGCTGAAAGAGGTCATCGGCGGACAAAGCAAGCATGGCAAGCAGCATAATGCAACGATGCAGGTTTCCGCAAAAAGAACATGACACTTGAATTGTACTGTAGTGACATTCATTACATATCGCCAAGATGACCAGGCCTTTTTTGTTATAGCAGGTGATTTTGAATTGCTTGGCCGAGGCGAAGCAGACCATGATCAATTGGTCCGTACATCTCCGTAATGTCGTTGTATGCCAAGCCCAAGCCATGCCAAGTTGAATCAAGCATTCTCTCATGAAGAGAAGGCGAGTGCAAAACGTGCAGTGTGATTGGGTGTTGGTTACTTGGATGTTGATTGCGACGAGTTATCGCCTGGTCCTGCTGACGACAGACGCTAGTGGACAGTAGCAGTAGAAATTGACACGGTAACTAATCGCCTTGCACTGATAGAGGCAATGTTTGCGTTGTCAGTATTGTGTGCTTGTGTGCGCAGTCATGTGTCTTGTCCGATGCTGAGGCTCTTGATCTGGATTTCCCTGCATATGTCAAAAACAAACACTGAACCGAGTGCCACAGACAAATACTTCTCTGAATCATTCCGTCGGGTACAGACAGATGACGCGATTCAACCGAAGCAAAAGACCTACTCCGTACGGAATACAAGGAACAAGATGGTGATCCGACACGCAACTTGGATCCCTTGCAACCCCTCGTGACCTTGGCAAGGTAAGCTTTGATTCGCTTGGCTGCCACGAGATACTGCATGCCAAGAGTGGTACATGGGGGTACATGACTTTTCTTTGTTAGCTTGGACTAAATTGTTGTCTCTTTGATGTCGCCCGCTTGATAGGATCAGTGAAGCCGTTCTGGTTCCACAAACTCAATCTCGACGATCCTCTTGGAGGTTGGCTAAAGCTTGTTCAACATCAACAAAAAAGGCTGTTTGGAGGACTGTTTGGAGAACTGTTGATGACTGTTAGATGGTGTTTCTTCTTCTACAGTTTGTCTTGACTTGCTGATAAATGATACAATGAGTATGACAGTATCTCTCTGTACACGAGGAAGGCACAGTGTTAATTAAATGCGGGGCAACCCCACGTATCCCGAAAGGAAAGAAGCTTCACTTGTATACTGCTGCACCGTCCCTTCCCTGTCTATCCGCATCGCCTTGATTGGACCCGCCATGCGTCTAAGTCTAGTGGACTTCAAGTTGGGATAGGTGCCGACTCCCATCTTCGCCAAAGGCAGAGCCTCTCTTGTTGAATCGTCTGTTGCAGACGTCTCCCGTTGTAGATAAAAGGTGCCACCCCTCGGCTTCCTTCCACGACTTTTCTCTCTTCTTTACCCAGACATCGTGCGTTACGCGATCTCTATTCAGTTCTACTTTATCATACATCTACAACTTTCTTTCAAGTTTACCCTACTTCAACTTCTGGCTGTCTGCCAAACCCCCAATCTTTCCACCCTCAGCTTTCGCTTATACCAACACCCATTCGATGGGAGAAACCGAATCTAAATCCGCGAATGGTGCAGTTCACGCCACTACCACGTCGGACTCGTCGACCGTCGCTGCCGGTCAGGACGACCAGCCTCCTATAGCGGAACCCCCCGACCTAGCTATAGAGAAGCCAATCCTTCCCCACACGCTCTCTGCTCATCGCGTCGCCCAGGACCTCAAGTCCGACGTCGACGATGGTTTGAGCAGCGAGGAGGCTGCCGCCCGACTTGCTCGGGATGGCCCTAATTCCATCAAAGGCGCCAAGGGTATCTCCCTCTATGAGATCTTTATCCAGCAGGTTGCCAATGCCTTGACTGTCGTCCTCATCGCCGTGACCGCTCTGTCCTTTGCTATCTCGGACTACATTGAGGGTGCCGTCGTCGCCGCCGTCATTGTACTCAACATCGTTGTCGGGTATGTCTTTGCTGCATCAAGAGCTCAGTTAATCTGCTCGAGCTGTCGCTTGCTGTTGCTACAACTCCCCACTTCGTTGTTGCACTTTGCTACACCTTCTGTTCCTTGTTCCTGCTGCCATACGGTGAAGCCTGTGATTTTGCCATGCGTAAGGCCTGAAGCCCCAAGCACTGAGGTCGAATCCTGTGCCATACCCTGAAGCTGACAGTCTGAATCTCATCTAGCCACCATTAGTTCTCGCAGTCTGCTAACATTCCACTTTGCAGATTGATCCAGGATTACCGCGCCGAGCAGACCATCCAGTCGCTCTACGCCCTTTCAACTCCCAAGTGTAAGGTCATCCGCGATGGCCAGAGTGAAACCGTCAAGGCCGAAACTCTTGTCAAGGGTGACATTATCTCCCTGGCCACTGGCGATGTTGTTCCTGCCGATTTGCGTCTGGTCCAAGGTATCAACGTCTCTACCGACGAGGCACTTTTAACTGGTGAATCGATCGCCATCAGCAAGAAGCCTGATGTCATCTTTACCGACCCTGATATGCCCATGGGAGACCGTATCAACCTGGCCTACTCCGGAAGCTCAGTCACTCGTGGTCGAGCTACTGGTATTGTTATCGCTACCGGTATGGAGACTGAGGTCGGCCAGATCGCCGAACTCTTGCGCAAGAACAAGAACGATGATACCCAGAGGACCGGTGTTAACCGTCTCGCGTGGAAGTTCTACCAGTTCAGCCGCAGAATCCTTGGTCTCGAAGGCACCCCTCTTCAGGTCACACTTAGCAAGTTTGCCCTGCTGCTATTCGCCTTTGCCATTCTTCTCGCCATTATCGTCTTTTCCGTCAGTCTCTGGAAAATTACCGATGAGGTTCTTCTTTACGGAATCTGCGTTGGTGTCGCCGTTATTCCCGAGTCCCTTCTTGCCGTTTTGACTGTTACCATGGCCGTCGCCACCAAGGCAATGGTTCGCGGTAATGTCATTGTTCGACAGATGCCTTCTCTTGAGGCCGTTGGTGGTGTCACCAACATTTGCTCCGACAAGACCGGCACACTGACTCAAGGACGCATGATCACCCGAAAGGTCTGGCTCCGTGGCGATCTCCAAGGTACCGTTGAAGGTACCGCCAACCCATATGACCCTTACAGTGGTACTGTCAAGTGGTCCGCTGATCTGGCTGGAAGCTACTTGAACACCTTCCTCAAGGTCCTCACTCTCTGCAACAACTCTACAGTTAGCGATGGCAAGAAGGAGCCCGAGACAGATTCCAGCAGCATCATTACGTCTGAGGACACCGAATGGAAGGCCGTTGGTGAGCCGACCGAAATTGCGCTCAAAGTTTTCGCCATGAGATTCGGTCGCAACACCACTGGGGGTGACATCCTGGTGGCCGAGCATCCTTTCGATTCTTCCTGCAAGCTCATGAGTGTCGTCTACGGCAACGAAATCGAGAAAACCCGACACGTCTATACCAAGGGTGCTGTTGAGGTTCTTCTCACTAAACTTACCGAAACTGAAGAATTCAAGAAGGAGATTCTTCTCAAGGCAGAGGAACTCGCTGGCCAAGGTCTGCGAGTGCTTTGCATTGCCACGAAGCCTATGAATGGCGACGTTCAGGACTGTCATGATCGTGCCAAGGTCGAAGACGACCTCCAGTTTGTCGGTCTTGCTGGTCTCTATGACCCTCCCCGCCCTGAAACCGCTGGTGCCGTGGCTCAATGCCGTGCTGCTGGTGTTACTGTCCACATGGTTACTGGTGATCACATCAAGACTGCCACTGCCATTGCTTACGAAGTTGGTATCCTCAACAAGGACATTCGTCTCAAGTCCAACACCGTCATGGCAGCCGCCGACTTTGGCGCTCTCAGCGACGATCAGATTGATGCTTTGGATGAGCTCCCCGTTGTTCTCGCTCGTTGCAGCCCCTTGACCAAGGTCCGCATGATTGAGGCTCTCCATCGCCGCAAGGCTTTCTGTATCATGACTGGTGACGGTGTCAACGATTCCCCCGCCCTCAAGCAGGCTGATGTCGGTATTGCCATGGGAGACCGTGGTAGCGATGTTGCCAAAGAGGCCGCTGACATGGTCTTGACTGACGACAACTTTGCCTCTATTGTTACCGGTATCCAGGAGGGTCGACGACTTGCCGACAACATCCAAAAGGTATGTTACATGACTCTTATTTCCGACATATTACTGACTGGTACAGTTCCTTTTGCATCTTCTCACCTCCAATTTGGCTCAGGTTGTTCTGTTGCTCATTGGTCTTGCTTTCAAGGATGTTAACGGAACCGCCGTCTTTCCTCTCTCTCCTCTTGAGATTCTTTGGGCCAACCTTGTCACCTCATCGCCTTTGGCTCTTGGTCTCGGTTTGGAGGAGGCTTCCCCTGATATCCTTCGCCGACCCCCTCGCAGCTTGCGCAGTGGTGTCTTTACCTTTGACCTCGTCCGCGATCAGCTCGTTTATGGATTCTGCTCAGGCTCTCTTTGTCTGGCCGCTTTCATGATTGTCAACTACGCTTCGTCTGGTCAAGGTTACTACAACATGGTCCCTCACTGCAACGAGAGCGGAACCGAGGGCTGTGACCTCGTTTACCGTGCTCGTGCTACAACCTTTTCCACCTTGGCCATTTTGTTGTTGGTCACCGCTTGGGAGGTGAAGCATTTCCACCGCAGTCTGTTCAATATGGATGAGCGTGCTTCGGGTCCCTTTTCCGTGTTCAAGACCATCTACCACAACAAGTTCCTCTTCTGGTCTGTTGTTGCTGGTTTTGTCATGATCTTCCCCATTGTCTACATCCCCTACCTCAACACCGAGGTGTTTAAGCACAAGGGTCTCACATGGGAGTGGGGAGTTGTGGCTGGCTGTGTCATCGTCTACGTTGCTCTTATCGAGACTTGGAAGGCGATGAAGAGACGGTTCAACTGGGGCATTGACACCCACCCCATCACCCAGGGCCAGGTTGACGTTTAAGTGACATAAAGCGGTGGACTAAAATCGGTGCTGTAGGTGCAGGTAGTCGAAGCTGGAGGACAGGTTTTGGGATATGTACACGGTCTTGAAATTGTTTGGTATTATACTTATTGTTATTATCCTCTAGTCAATATATTTCCTGTCGAAAAAACCCCTATGCAACGCTGTGATTAAAAAGTCTATCTGGTTGATGAAATGTTCGTAAAAGCCGGGATTGCGCAGTTGATAATGCTGCAATGCCAGGGTACTTCAGTCGTAACGGTGCCGGCACCTGTCGGTCAATGTTGTAGACTCGACACGAGCGCGTTTTATTATTGTCATATCGTTTCTTGTCGGTCTTTACTCGCTCTTTGACTTTTCGATGGGGTTACCATCCTTGTCGGCGAGTCCCTTCTCCTGCATGACCCGGATGGCCTCGTGGATGGGATCCAGCTCGGGCATGGGAGCCCGGTGGGAGTCCCAGTAGTTGTCGGCCCAGGTAAAGTACTGGCCGTAGTTGCAGGTGAAGTACATGTGGTGAAGAGTGTGGTGGGCGGGGCTGTTGATGAATCTCTCGAGCCAGTGGCCGGTAATCATGTCGCCGTCGTGGATGAGGATAGTCCAGATTTGAACGCAAACGAAAAGGAACATGTAGAGGTGCTTCTGCATGGGGCAGATGTACACAAAAACACTGTACGAGTTAGTAGGGCTTCAATTGATGAGTGGAAGCGCGACTTACTGGTAAGGGAGGGATTGGACGTAACCGTCGACGGGGTGGAAAGCAATGGCAGCCCAAGGTGTAGGAACTGGACAAATTAGCTTGGATATCGGTAATGGACAACATTGACTTACCAATCCACTTGTGGTGAGGCTTGTGGACATATTTGTAGATGCTGGGGTGATGCTCGAGGCGATGAATCCAGTAAATACCGAGATCGTTAAAGACCATGTACAGAATAGTTGAGATAGCCAACCATGACCAGCCGTACTCGTCGATGTTTGTGTACAACAAGCTGTGACCGCGCACCTCACCCAGGAAAAAGGGGAGGGTAAGAAGGTCGATGATGGGAATGGCGAAGAAACTAGACTGAATCTCTTGCTTGATCTGGTTCTTGAGGAATCGCGGGTGATGTTCGAGTCGGCGGTCAAACACGAAATAATACGAGAGGGCGGCGGAAATAACATAGATAAAGGCGGCGCCGAAGCCAGCGATCATGAGAATTGATGCGCTTTGGCGGTAGATGTCGTCGCGTGCCAGCGAGGAACCAAAGTTGAGCGAGTACTCATCGTCAAAGTTCTTGGACGCGGACGATGTAGCGAAAGCCGTTGAGTTTCCGTATGAAGGTTGTGTTGTTTGTTGGGGGAACAAGTATGCGTATCCGTAGTCAAAGACATACGGGTCGAGGATTTCTAGTATGGCGTCCATATTTGCGATGCGATTGGGACAGTAAACAACCCAATAAAGAGAACAAAAGATGGTGATGTAAAAGAAGGAAAAGAGAGGAACGGAATTGATTGATAAGAAGGTCACCCCTGGCACGTAATGAATTGAATCAGGCCATTTGAGATTTTTTTTTTTAATTAAGATGAACTCGGGCTGCAAGTCACAGACACCGCTGTCGGCGCAATGCGGCAAGATTTCAGCGGAGCTCCAACTAAAAAATATGTACCTAGATGTTTAATTTCCAATGAATGCACCCTGGAGATGGCGTATTGGGCAGGTCTCCACAAGGGTCCCACGTCGCATCTATCTGAAGGGGGGGGCTCGTAGGCTCGCTAGGCCGTTGTGCCTGGATTTGCCCATCTTGATCTTATCGTGATTGGAGCGGGGGAAAGCTCAGATCCCTTCCTTCCCCCCTTTTTAGAAGATTCTTAAGAGAAAACGAATACGAACTAGAGAACGGTGTTGCAAAGGACCACTAATTCATGACAGCTAGCCAATAATTCAACACGGTTACCGGTTGCTTGGCTCCCGGATCATGCTATCTTCACTCTCGCGCATGCCTTTGCATTTATCCTCGAGCTTGATTACTCCGTCTTTATATCCGACGCTCTTTTTGTGCTCCGCGATCTTGTGCGCCCATGCCTCGTTGTCAATTGCCCATGTTCCTAGACTTTTGAAGCCATGCTTTTTGTAAAGTCCGTGGCCTTCAATTGACGAGGTGATGACTGTCGGCGCGTTGACGGCATCTGCTTTTTCCGTCACGGTTTTGAGCAAAAGACCGCCGATGCCTTTTCGTTGGTGGTCTGGGTGCACCATGATATGCATCACCTCTGTGCCGCAACGTTAACAACCAACAGACAAGCAGCAATTGAGTCAAGCCACAAACTTACCAAAGTGATCCCTCCCATTGAGAGCCTTTTCCTTGGACGCATCCATCTCTTCGCTGCGTGTGTCAAACCATTGCCACAGGTCCTTCATGTGGTCTTTGATTGTCCACACCTGCGGCTGCGGCTTGTCGCTCGCGTTCGAGTTCGGCTCCGGCTTTTTGGTCAAGTCCTTGTACCGAACAAACCCCACCGTCTCCCCCGCCTCTTCGGCGACCGAAAAGTGAACCTCCGGATTCTGCAATGCGATGCGCGTGGCGATCGGTATGAGATCTCGGGGATGTCGCTGGAAGAAGGCGGCGTAAAAGTCGTTGTAGTAGCTGAGCGCCTCGCTATGGATGGTTGCGATGGCGTCGCTGTCTGCTAGGGTAGCGGGACGGACGGTAATTATTGATGAAGACATGGTTTATTTAGACGAACTCGCTTGAATCGATCGGTAAGGATTGTTCTTATGACGAAGTGTTCTCGGCATGGCTTTTGTAGTTTTGCTACGGACTATTCTGTACTATGTTTGTGCATCCTAATGAGGAAGCTGGTGTTGAATCCTCTACGCTATGAGTCAGCCGGCGATAGATGAGGAACCTTTGGAAGGATTGATTAGATTAGTTTGATCGAAGAATTCTAGGCTCTGGTCTTTATCTAGTTAGACGCATATTGCGGGGTGGATTTCGTGATTCCAGGTATTGGTATCTAGTAATGGCCAGTGGTGGTTGATACCATCAATAGGACATTATCATACAGTAACAAGCTACATGTATCATATAAACTAGCTGGCGTTTGGACGTCTCGACTCATTGCCGTGTTCAGACAACAACCGAGATTACTTTATAGAGTTGACTTTGTCGAAACTGATCTTAGCGAGACATGCTGCGTCCGAGAGCGACAAGAACAGCTACGACAGCCTTATGAGGTTCAACTAAGCTAAACTTGTATCTGTCAAATAGAGTTGATCTAAATTATGCTTCTTTTCTGTAGTAAAGTCTTGCTCTCCTGCATCACCGTTAGGAGCGTTATGAGGTCACGTGCGCTACGGTGCGGTTGCGACAGTTACCCGCTGGGGACGTAGCAAACGTGTTACCATCCCCTGTACAAATAACCAGCACAGTGATTGATATTCTCCAGTCAAAGATATTGCTTCAATTTGTCGGATAGATTTTAAGCAGAATTAAACTGGCTGGACTCGGTACTGCAAGGTACAAGCTGCAAGGCTACTAGCCGCTAGCGAAAACAGTGGCCCAAGCTCCACTTCGCTTTGTTGATTGGCAAGTCGCCATGACATCGACAGCCTTGAGCTGAGCATCCAAACTTCACTCAACATGACATCTTTACTTTATCAACATCTTACCACAACTTGATAACTGAATCGCGCCCATCTTCCGCTTCTTGCAGGGGTGTCCTTAGATTTGACTACAATATGAGCCAAAGTTTCAGTTCAAAACCACCACCCGCAAAATGTCGCCTTCACTGGTACTAAAAACCGTCCGTTCATTAAAGGATTCCACCTTTCAAGCTTGCGCGACCATCAGCGCATATTCAAAGTCATCTTTATCAACGCCTAAATCATCGGAATCGGAATCAAAAGCCTCGAAGTTTGAGATCAAGCATCTGCTCATCGAGCTGAGGCTTCTCGGAGGCTCACTCCACAGCCTCGAGTCTTTCGTTACAGAGCTGACAGCCGACAATGACACTTCTGGCGACAGCACGCTAGGCATCACGCCAAGCGCATCAGGCTCTGCTTCTGGAAATGACAACGATCGCGAATGGCCCATGATCGACAAATGCGAGATACTCATCGCTGCTTTAAAGTCATTCCATGCTTATGCGACATCGGATGGCATCAAAGCGGCCAGAGCATCACTTTCAGACGTTCGCTTCAAGCTCGTCTTTTTACTCGGGTCATCCGATACCCTGGAGGATATCGCACACCAATTTTCCATACTCACGACAGACCCTGTTCCACAGCTTATGGTCCAGAAGGAGAGCGACTGTGAGGCCCTTGAAGCCCCCGACCATGTCTACGATGATGATGAGCCCAGCGCAGCCGATGTTTCGGGTTGGCTCACCATTTTGAATTCTCCCGAAAATGATCGTGAACCAGCAGAATACAACAGGGAAACAATACTGATACAGGAGCGGCGAATAACAGAGCCAAAGTACCGAGTAGCAGCTGCGAGATGGCCAGAACATGCCGAAACATATTGGCGACAGCTCAGGCCGCAAGTCTGTACCCTTTTCAGGATACCAAAGTCATTTAGCTTCGTGCAGTGGGTTCTAGAATACGCCAGGGTAACGTATCCGCGAACGTTGGGGGCTTTGGCCGTTTCTCCGAGGCTTCTGCTCGAATTAACGGACGCATTATGTGACGGATCTGTCTCGTCGCTTCACATCGCTGCTGCTCTTGGCTTGCCCAGTCTCTGCAAAGATCTTTTGTCGATGGGAGCTCAAGTCAACCAGTCCAGCCTCATCGGCACCCCCCTGTTCTGCGCCCTTGTTGGTAGCAAAGTTCTCGCGACCCGCACAGAACCAGAATCATGGACCACACTGCTTGTTGGCAGTGACTCGAATACCGACCAGGCAGCAACCATCCTCTTGCTTATAGACGCCGGCGCAGACTGTAAATATCGATACACTTGGAAAAACGTGCTCGACGAGGTATCACTGGCAGGACTGGCTTTTTGGACTGCAATGATAAGCAAGCACGAGGACGTATTTACGCGCATCGCCAAAGGAGGGGGTGACCTGGATAGATCTTTTCACAGGCTCTTGCAGCGGGAAACCTTGATAAAGCGTGGCCTACTTCATCGGGCGAGGTTCGCGCACCTACTCACCTATGCCTATGATCTGACCTTGCGTGACATCGAACGAGACAGTACAGATTATGTGGAAATACAATATCTTGTGTCCAAGGTCATGAAGCGTGCCAACGTCAAGTTTTCGCCTGCGACGGACGGAAAGATCGATACCCTAAGCGATGGAAGTTTTGCAGAAGTCATACGAACCGCTGTGTTGGATTTTAACGTGAGACTCGTGGAACGATTGACAAAAGATCCCAGATTCGACCCCAACTTTCCGTACGACAATGATGGAACTTCTGGTACAATCCTTCACATGGCTACAGAAGGTGCGCAGCTCGAAATTATGGACATCCTTATTCGAGCTGGGGCAGACGTGCGAGCCAGAGACTCGAGTGGCCGAACACCCCTTATGGTCGTTGAGGAAATCGGTCCTTTGGGGAAGCTCATTCTGGAACACTCGGCTCCCACCCAAGACACAGACAACGGTGGCCGTAATATCTGGCATCTTTTCGCCGCTACAAACGATGTTAAACTGCTCATGTACCTATGGCTCAACGACTCGATCAAAATTCGCAACCTTGGCGCCGTATGTGAGGATGGATATACCCCATTGCGAGCAGCATTTGCGTATGTCGAAACCTTGAAGGAACTCCCTAAAAGTTCAAATGGGGTTGAACCTTTGGCAGCCCGGTTCCTGATGCACCATTGCCAGGAGTATCTGAAACCAGAGGGCAACGAGCAGTTGGCAAGATGGGCTGTTGAATGGGGCGATGCTCTTCTTGTCAAGATGGTATTTAGAGTCCTCCCCAGCGCCAATACAGCTCATGAATCACTTCTCCGGTCATTGAACATATCGGCCTGCCCTAAGATTGTTTCGCTGGTCCTTGATAAGGCCGGGCCCTCTCGACCATTTTCCGACGGGCTGACGCCAGCAGAAACAGTCATCACAAACACAAAGCTCTTGCAACAGCGACCAGGATTCACTGCCAGGCCGAGTCTTCACCCGTCTTGTTACCCCAAGATGACTCGCGGCGCTTACATGGACTTGCTCACTCCCGAAGTTCTGCAATCACGAGACAAGCATGGAAGAGGACTGTGGGCAAGATTCTGCGACGACGTACTCTCGATGCTCGATGGCCCATCGGTCGATCTCCCCACAAGCATGCATTTTCTGTACGATTTTGCGCGTATGGCGATATCATGTTTGCTTCACAAGGGAGCTCTCTTGGACCACGAGAAAGAAACCGGGGAGTGGGCAATTAGTCGCATATGCAAAAAAGTCCAAGTTGGTCCTGTAACCTGGACAGCTGCCAAGTTGCCGTTTGTTGCCGCCGTCCTGGAAGCGTCCTGGGAAGTGGAGGATCCCGAGGGTCGAGCCAAAGTTGGCTCAAGAGAATTTTTTGAAACAAGAGATGCTGCAGTTCTTCTTTCACTAGCTGTACGCTCTCGGAAACCAGACATCGTCGGACTACTTGTCCAGAGCGGCATCAACGTGCACAAGCCGTGGGAGAGTTTTGGTGGCAGATCGATTTTCGAGGACTTTTTAGCAGATGAGCCTGTGGATGTTTCGATGATTATGCCGTTGCTTGGCAATACAAAGGCACAAGACCTTGTCGCCAATCAACATTACACATTCCAAGAGGTGTTGTCCATACCACAGGAAGACATCGCCTTGGAAATACTCGAGGTACTCATTGACTGCGGGATGGATGTCAACAGTCTCGAAGTTAACAAGTAAGTATGCGTCAGTGCATCAAGACCTTTGCTAACAAAAGTTACAGCCAACCGTCGTTCAGATCACCAATCCACGACTCACCCGGTCCATCGATGCTAGTGAAAGCACTTTGTCGTTCGCGAATAGCTGTGGCGTGTATGCTGGTCCGCCATGGTGCAGACGCCAGTTTGGCACCGCCAGATTCCATAAGCGGTTTTATGCTGGTCGCCAAGATTGGCTTTGTGGTTGTGCTCGAGGCCATCATCGAGAAAGCCACTGCAGATTTTGACTGGCTGTGCCGTTTCAACGCTCTTGAACATAATGATGTCTTTAATGCACTCCAGTTTGCTGCAATCGGAGGTCACCGCGATGTCTTGATGGCGCTTCTGGAAGCTACGCCGTTGGTTGGAGAGATTGACACTGTCAGTCCACGATATGGTCGTTCAGCAGCTCATTTGGCCGCCAAAGCTGGGTCTCTAGACTGTATCAAGGTCTTGACCAGGTACGGCGCAAATCTGACCCTGAAAGACTATTCCGGCAGGACACCACTCTTTTATGCTCTTGTAGGACCCAGCCGAGAGGTGGCCGAGTACATCGGAGAGCATATGCCAGACAGCCGAAATATTGTCCTTCCACCTTCCATGCCTGACTCCGCCGCATCTCCCAACATGCCCTCTGACGCATCTTCTGACGTTGATATGGCAGAAGCGTCTTCCGTTACAGATGAAAACTCAGATCCTCAACGTCTGGGTGACTTGCTGGCTCATGCGATTGATCGTTACCAGCTGAAGCGTGATGCTCTTTTCAGACCATTGCTCAATCACGCCTCCAAAAGGGACCTCGAGTCTGCCGTTATGCCTTGTAAAGCTTGCACGCTGCTCAGCTACACGGCGTCCAAAAACCTCATACGACCTATGTTGGAACTTCTTGACCTGGGCTTCAAAGGATTCGTGACTAGCTGTGAAGAACATTGGGGTGACGGTTACAACGCGCTAGTTGACACTGCTCGGAACATACAATCACTCATGGCGTACGATATGTTTATTTCTCCCGAAAAGGCATATTCCTTCTTCGAAAAGTGCCTTGATGCATATTTACAAGAAGAACGAATCTGGTTTCACTTGGGAACGAACCCTATCCACGCTCTTTTTGAATCGAAAAACGCTGTTGCCCAGCCGAACCTGGAACACGAGTACAATGTTCTTCAGATATTCATTAATCATTTAACAGAACATGCTGAACAATACTGGTAAGCATATTGCAGCCTCGAGGGGATTTTACTAATAGCACCAGGACTTTGATGAATAAATTTGGACTACTGAGTCAGTTTCATTTCACGGAAGACGAGAGCATCGCGAAGAGGGTCTTGCGGTTCGCCATCAACCTAGGGACCTTATCCGACGGTACCACTCCTCTGCACTCTATTTCCGAATTCCGCTGCGGAGGAGAGTTGGCCACGTCGGATGAAGAAATAGTCTGCAAGATGGCCAAGCTCCTTATCGACAGCGGAGCAGATGTCAACGCTCAAGAGTCGTCTTTAGCAACGCCCTTGCACTGTGCTACGACCTATGACCATTTGCCCATGATCGATCTGCTTCTGGAAGCAGGTGCTGATCAACATGTTCTCGACTGCGAGGGCCTATCACCTTTGGCTTACTCGCTGACTACTGCGAACGATAGTCTCGATATAACCCGTCACTTGGTGGAACATGGCGGCAACCTTGCAACCCTCGCTGTCCATTCTTTTCCAATTAGTGAAAAAAATGCGAGTAACCTACACGATTTGCTCGAGCTTGGCTTGGATCCTTTCAGCATAAATTTGCCAAGTCTCGAAACAACTTTTACATGCATGCTTTCCGAGGTCCAGTCCTACGCCCTGAACGGAGACTTTGACTTTTACCGACTTGCAGAAGAGGAGCCTTCCTTCTTGAGAACTGTCTATTTGGCATATTTCGGCGTGGCCACAAAATATAAAGACAAGATCAAATTAAAAGCAATCATTAAGCGTATTCCGTGGGAATGTCGCGCTCGTGTTGTAAATTTCGAGCCAGGTCATGGACTCAACGTTGTGTTTTGGGCCATCCTCCTGGACCTTGATGACAAGGTTCGATTATTTCTCGACGCTGGATTTGACATTGATCGCGAGTGGCACGGCAGAGGCTCTGCATTGATGTTTGCCAGCAGCGTCGGGGCATTCAAGTGCTTCAAGCTTCTCATTCAACGCGGCGCAAAGATCTCATACCTTGGTACTGGCAGACGCGAGCCTGTCATGAGGTCTGCAGTGGAGGAAGCAAAGAGACGTCCCAAGCTGCTGCACTGGCTCCTTGTCGGCCGCTACTATGAGACAGATTACCTTACGGAGAAGGAGCACAATGGGCCAGATACTACTATCAAGCCTTGGTCAGGTCCTCGCAAAGCGTTGTACACATTGAGCGGCGTTGATGGAGAATGTTCCCGGTTGCATAGCGAGTCTACGATATTTTATGCTCAGCGAGTTTCGACAATGCGCAAGAGTCTGGAGGGACGTGTAGTACCCGTTACTTTTGTTTGATGAGCACAGGCGGCAGCTTGTGGAAGAGATGGGAAGTTGGGTGTTTTTTTATGTACTAGTATGGCTTGGAGTATGTAAATAGCGATGGGGTGTCGAAGACACCGGAGTCCTGGATTGCACTATAGTGTAGCGAACCTTACTCGACATATATTAGCTAAAAGTTGTTACAATACAGCAGCGTTGTGCTATTGATACCACTCCTATACCTTTGCGCTCCATCCTCATGTCCTACCCATCCCACATTCTCTGTCCGAAGTCGCAGCAGATACGTTGCCCTCTTGTCTTGGGTTACGAAAAAACAACCTAAGAGTCTAATCTAAGTAGCATAAACTAACCTACTAATTTCATCTCCTATGCTTCCAGCGGCTGATCCTCAGGTCCTCGTATCATCGACGAAAACTCTTAAAAGGCTACACCTGGAAACAAGCTACACCCCAACACCCGCCAAGGGAAACAAACGAAACAAACACTACTGCAAACCTTCGGGCAATTCCTTCTTGGTGTCTGCCAATCACTCTAGGCCGAAATCATAGCCCTACAGATTTTCTCTAGAGTCGAACCCAAACGCCATGGCTGCGCTGCGATGGCTGGCGGGCGTTGGTGGGATTAAATGGCCGGGCTAGGAGGGACGGCAATGCCATTGACCCCTTTTCCATTGGCGTCATGGACCGTTGCGGAAGGATTGGTAAAGATTGTTCTACGTTGTGAAAGTATTAGTAAAAGTATCGTTCTACGTTTATGGCAGGAATGTGGCTTTCGTTTGCTTTATTTGAGTTCAAGACACGGGATGTGAATAGTTGTCATGGGAAGCTCTGAACGCTCATCGGTTGCAAAGATCCAGATACGTTGTGATAGTTGACATTGTGTATTATAGTCATGACTTCATTCTCTAGGCCGTATAGGTATCTAACTGTTCAAACATATCGCCAAATATATACAAAATAAATTTCCAAACGCCTGTAAATCATCATCGTTTTAATATGCCACCTCGTACATTAGATTGGCGAAACAATCATCACCACATATTTGACGTGACCCTCACTATCTTTGAGAGGCGTCCAGTGGCTCATAAGCTTGGCGGGCTTCTTGTGCGGTCCATCACTGTCAGTAGTCGGTGATCTCGACGTGTTGGCCCGACGGGGAATATGGTTTGCAAGGGCAAGGTCGAGTGAGACAGACTTTCCGTCGCGGACAACGAGGTCTCGAACTGTCAATTTGAACGCTTTCGTAACCGAGGGTAGTGTAGCTT
This sequence comes from Fusarium pseudograminearum CS3096, assembly GCF_000303195.2. Classification (NCBI taxonomy): domain Eukaryota; kingdom Fungi; phylum Ascomycota; class Sordariomycetes; order Hypocreales; family Nectriaceae; genus Fusarium; species Fusarium pseudograminearum. The sequence goes on along the minus strand of NC_031953.1, from coordinate 822,512 downwards.
GTTCAGTCATGATATCGAAGATGTCCTTGCCTATAACGGCTTCCGTGGCTGGGCCGAGGTCGAGTGCTTCGGACATTTCCTTGGAATAAAAGGAAACACACAGCTTTGGCGGATATTTTCCCTCCTGATCTAGGGGCATTGCGCCGAGGGACTTTGGGTAGGATGGCACGTGTTCCAGAATCATGTACCGAGCATATGTTGACATTAGCATTTCGGGCTGGCTGGAGAATCTTCTGATGACGCTTCGTGTGCTGTATGTTTTATCCATTGTAGGTCCAGATGAGCGGGGTCTATCAGAGCTGCGCCGAGGGCTCAATGGTGGCGATGGAGGAGGAGGGTTCGCTTTCTTGAACGACTTGAAGAAAGAGGTCGCCTTCTTTGACTTGAGTGTGTTATTCTTAATTCCAAATGCCTCGTCGTGTTCAGGCTCGTCGTGAGATGCTTCGCTCGCCCAGCGAGAACTGCATCGTTCGGTAGCTCTCTCCTCCTCCATCGCGCCATAAGACAGAACCTTGAGAACATCGTCGGTGTCGTGGATCGAGGATGAAACGTCAATCTGGGCACCCATGAAGAACTTTGTTTTTCCGGTTTTATCGAGAAGCGGGCACAAGAATAGCAGGTTCCAGAAAGGCGTCCCGTCTTTTCGAAAGTTCAAGAGTAGCTCAGTGCATTCGTCGTTGCGCCAGATGGCTGAGCGCATGTTGGCGATGCGATCCCGATCAGTCTGTGGGCCTTGAAGAAATCGGCAGTTGTGTGCTAAAACCTCAGTTCGTGAATATCCTGTCAATTCCTCAAACTCATCGGAAGCAAACACGATTGGGTTTCCAGATCGCGAGGGATCGCTAAGACAGAAAGAGCCCTTCAAACCGGGATAAGGGTTTAGTGGAGAGTCGCCTTCAGCATCTAGGGACAGGGCCAAACTGGTGCATTGAGAAAGCTGTTGCTTGACAAAATCGGGAAAGATTTCTCTGACGATGCGCTGCTCGATGAATGCCTTGGACTCGAGAAACATGTTCTCCAGGCTGGGAATAAGAGATGTTGTGAGATGCTTGATGTTTGTGTTGAGAGCCTTTGACATTGGTGGGGGGAGACCAAGTGGTGAGGTTGCGGTGATGGAAGTGTATGAGGTTGATATCGTCGATAGCTGGATGACAACCTGTTCCAGAGATTGGATATAGTCGCGGATCTGTTGATTGTTAGATTTGTTAAATATTTTTGTGAGTTCTGCTCACCTTCATAAGATAGTCCACATTCTGACCAACACCGCGATCGGCAGCAAATTTCCATAATTGACCACTAGCAGCGTGGTCGGCCATGACCATATCGAACATCTCTCGTCCCACGAGATCAGGAATTGGCAGTTCGCCAGAGCTGTCCGACTCTGTATATGCGATACTGGACCTCTGGCTTCTTGCCGAAGACGCAACTGAGTCGATACTCCTCAATCTCTCGGCAGACCACTGCCCCCCTCCATTGCTGTACAAGCCAGCGCGTGGTGTGCCATCAGGGTGGTAGTCGGTATATTGTCGCAAAATATCTTCATTAGTGTGTAGTGAGAGACCAGAATTACTGCGCAGGCGGTAGGATGAGAATTTGGCGCTCTTGGGTCGGCTTGATCTGCTTCTAAGAGGTGGTGATTGGAGACCTCCCAAGGAATCGGTGTTGTGCGATAACGACGACGCCGTGGAACGACGACGCTCAAAGTCGGGGAGAGAAGGCATTGAGGGCGGTTCAAAGGTTCGGTGAGCATTAATAGTAGGCATCTTTTAATTGTTGTCTCCGCACGGGAGTGGTCCGGTCGAATATGGAATGCGACAAGTATTATGACAATGTTTCAGAGTGCGCTAATGGAGAACAGTACAAATCTCTCATGAGACAGTGGAGGAGCCGCTATTGTTGAAATTGACAGTATAAATCATGAAGGAATAGATATGTGAGTGAAATGTTGTGTAAATGGGGAGGCGCAAGTAGAATCAGATAGAGGCGAAGGAAGGAGGGACAGAAGAAAAGAATGGGTCTCTAGGTTTAAAGGCAAGAGTAACCGTCAGCTTGTCAGTGCAGGTCAGCGCAGGTCAGCTCAGGTACGACTAACATTGACGAGTCGCGGAACAGGGCCAGGACTCCTGAAGTAAAAGCAGGAGCAGCATGCGATCGCTTAATACTAAGACTACTGGCTCCTTCTTCAGGATGTCAAGACTGACTCGACAGGCAGTTTAGTGGACCAAACGCTACAGGCTAAGGTAAGCTTGCGGGGGCGGGCCAAGTCGGGTTTGTGCAACCTCTTGGCCGGGGCCCACTAAACGCCAACTGGGACCTTCCATCCTGGCTTCTTTTTTAGTGGCTGCAGGACCACACGGGACATTTTCCCAGTGGATGAAGACCCAGACAAGCAGAGTTTCTTTTCCACCAGGACAAGGGTTTTACGAAAAGTTGGGTCTGTCACAAGCCAAAGAATTGGAGACGATTCGTACGCGGCAAGACACTTGACGAGAGAAGAATCTATGCCGTCGTCTGTGTTTGACTTGACTCCTAGACCCTGTCCCCTTGACGATGCTAATGCAAAACTATCGAAGCTAACAGCGACAACCCAAAAGATCGGTCCCGGTCCAGAGCGTGCGGTGGCTGACAAGAGGCGCCGATCCGGTTGTGGGCTGGCTTCCCAAAAGACACAAGTCAAGGAAAAGAGAAAAAGCTCAGCGATCTACGATCCCAGCAGCATGGGATACGGCTTCGTCATTCAACCAACGTTTTCGCCTCTTTTTTTTTTCGTTTCTTTTTCTCCGACAAGAATGGAAGAATTCTACGGAAACTCTATTTCATCACCGGATGACGCGGAACGGCGATTGACTTTGCGGGAGAAAGAGATTGTGTTTTTTATGCATCGACTTGTTGATGGATGCGAATATTTGGGCTGAGTTGGTCAATCAGGAGGGACCGACAAGGATCAGGGCACACAGACAAGACTGATTGACGGACTCAAGTGCCGCTAAAGACAGTGGAGTGCGCTCTGTTGGTGTCCAGTTAATTCATCTCAAACACCAAGGTGACATTACGAGACCCTTGCTTGTCAAGTTGAATTGCGAAATCAATTTAACTAAATTGACAAGAGAGTAGACTACGTAATTACCTTCTCGATCTGGCGTATCTGGCTAGTAGGCGGTTGACCTGCCAAATGAATACGATGGGAGATGAAGATAAGGTTGCGCTCAATAGGCTTTCACGATCTTACTTCTAGCCTCATTCCGATCACAGACCAAGACACATCCCTGCGTCAATCATGCAACAGGTATGCTAAATCATCATGACTTTTAATATTGGTGTTTTCCATCATCAAATGAATGACCCGAATCGCATCGGCCCGTCAAGAGAGACAAGCTGGGAGACGAAGGAATTAGTCAACGTAGTTAGTGCGGACCCTGGCCGTGTCTCGGGTCCTCTTCTTTCTGTTCCTACCTGAGCTTAGGTCGGTCGTCAGCAAGATGGGTGTGATCCTTGTTGACCATCTCCGGCAGTCTGGGACCCTTTCATTGCTTTTTCCACCTTCGATAGAGAGTTTGGTGGAATCACTAGGATGTCATGCTGATTAATTGTGTGCATCAACAGATGCAGGAATTGATAGTACGGAGTACAGTAGTACAGCTGCAGTGTTACCTTGATCCGTAAATAACAAACCCTCAAAGGATCAGACGAAATGTTGGCACTGACCATACCTGGACTAATATTTCCTTCCAATATCAGTCTCTATGTAACCCACCAATCTATAATTTCTTCTGTTGGTTGCATTCGCGTATCGAATATAGTAGCCCATCAATTAATGGCGATGCTATTGTAGGTTGCTTTTGCCCAGACGTGCGCCGCAAGGTATTCAGGTAATGTATCACCTATACACCTCTCAGACGTCTATTCTTGGTCATCTTGGCCTTTCCCCTCATCGCACAGACTTATATCGGGCATCGTGGAGGCTCCGTTAGCACGTGAGGCTAATGCTTTAGAGCCTTACGGACATCAATCCATCACACGTGTCCAGGTGTCGTATTTTCTTGGCGCAATTTTCATTATTGCCTATGTGTCTTGCAATGCATTAATAGCCTTTGATTGAATTTGTAATTGTGATTGCTCGTATTGCGGGATAGTGTTGTCTGCAATGTCATGACTGATATTCCCACCAACACGAGTCGGCTCCACGTCATGGCAGAAACTTTTAGTGTTGAAGCACCTGCATGAGTCGGGTCCCGAATGGTCTGATCGGCTCTCAGCTGAGAAAACCCTCATGCTCGCTTGCGTATGAGGGATAAGGATTTAGCGTCATGATTCTCTGCGCATCATGAAACGCGCCGGCGACTCGTTCCGCGTACGCTAGAACGTTGGCCGATTACTGACTGACTGGTTGTTTTCTGTAACAATTCCATCGTTAGTTGGTCCAAGAGGCTTGTTGTTTCTCATCTTGTTCTATTGTTTCAGGGCGTTTGACTGTGTGGCTGTTTGATGTTTGTCTAGGGTAATCTAGGCTGGACTGGGACGACAATCGTTGATAGATGGTGTTTGGTCTAGTCAAGCTGCCTGTTGACTCGTAGGTGCGTCTCTGTGATGAATATCTATGTTAAAATGATTATAGTACCTAGCTAATTATATTCTTGATGATGCAGCTGGGTGGAAACTTGACCTATTTGTTGAGACATCACATAGGAGCTAAGCCATTTGATGCAAACCACAAGTAGGGTGTCGCGAAGTCTGGATAACGACAATTTCGAGAAGCATTGTCAAAGTCACTGAAATAATTAATAGCGATAGTAGTAGCAATATTGTTTCTGTCGAAATTGAACCTTAAACTTCTCTTACAAGCTGATCCCATAATACAGCAATCGCTTCTGAGTCAGGTCAAGCATTGGCACGATATAAGGGTGACTTTTCATTATTGAGCTTCTGGGGGAGTAGTGTTAGGGGAATTTCTCTTCTTAACTTCAAATGATGACTCGTCAACTAACAGGATGGCTTTTGACCGGATCTCAAGTGGAAGCATTTACTTAAGGATCGATCCTCGACCTTGATCAGTTCCCCAGGAGCAGCTTCACTAGTAGGAGGCTTGAAGAAGGGCTGTCAATCCTCGTTCGGCGAAACACTCTGGCATTCAAATCAAGAAAGGAATTGCTACAAGAAACTCAGTTGTTTGGAGGTTTAGATGGAGAGAATGAGGGTCGAATGCGGCATCTGGATAGGGGTAAGAGTGTATGGACCATCGGTGCCAAAGGGTCAAGTTCATGGAATAGGGTGCAGAAGGATATAGAATATAGCGCGGGAATATCTCAAATCAAGTGTCTGTTGTTATTCTGTTATTGCCTTTTTGTCAGGAGTTCAACAACTTGATCAGGTCACTCGAGGAAAAAGCATTCTTCATCCCCTTCTGTTGTGCACTCTCATCTCAATCCCCTCCAAACTTTAGTCTAAATCTCTCACAGAGGCAGTGAATCACTATCGACTGGATCTCAGATATTTAAACCCTTCGTCATCCGGAATTGAATCTTTAATCTTCAATCCCCTCCTTTCCTCTTCACCTCACTCTCATTGAATTGTCCCTTCCCTCCTCAATCATATCGCACCAACATCGAACAGTTCCTTCCTTCCTCCCTTAGTATTGCCTGCTACTTACTCCCTTTACCTTCCTTCTACACAACTTCACTACCTACCTAGTCTTGGTTTGCACCTCGTGTCGTAGGCGCCATTACACCAGTGCCACTCGGTCCCATGACTTTCGCGTGCACATCCTGGTGAGTTCATTTGGCTCTTTTCATTGGCTGGACTTCGTGAGGAATATCTTTTAACAGGCATGACTAGATCCTTCTTCGCCATGGATCCTCCTCCATCGCAACCAGACCAGCCTGACGGCATGGAGCTAGATGTCACGAAGCCCATCGACAAGAAGCCCATCGACACGAAGCCCGTCGATACGAAGCTCGTCGACACAAAGCCCAAAGATCCTCAAGCCACCCCATACATCAAGGCTGAAAGATCTCCAAGCCCACCTGGAGAGTGTTCGCCCAAAAGGCCCGACTTGCTGATAGAAGACCTTGAATTCTTGACTCAAAAGACTATCCCGAAAAGAGTACCTGCCGCTGGAAGGAGTATAACTGGTCTGCGGGCTTCAAACACAACTGCACAATTTGAGCGAGCTCATGTTCCAACTCGACCCTTCGACGACGACAACACTGGTACCCCCTATCCAGACGAAGACAGTGCAGATGAAAGACAAGAGAGGCTTGACGGCGAAGATCTAGATTTTAAGTTGGACGAGCACTCCGAACACGACAGTGATGACGATGTAGTTTTCGTCAAAACCGAAAAGTCAAGCAACAGCAAGAGCAACGGTTCTTTAGAGCCTACAACAAGACAGCCAGTTGTCAGGACAGCACGAGAGTACCGGCAGCGTGAGCTTCAGCGAGAAAAAGAGGCAGAAAACAAGAAACGCAAGCTCAATGAAGATCAAGATGGCCCACGGAAAGTCCGGAAAGCATCTACCAAGTCATCTGCTGGCGAAGGTTCAAGAAATCTTGCAGGTCTAATGGCAAACTCGCTTCACGGTATGGACGGCATCGATGAGAGTTTCGCCAATGGTAGCGTGCCGAGTATGGGTTCCATTCAAGCAAGTTCCAAGTGGGACCAGGTCAAGCAGATGATTAACAGCGTCTGTAAAGATCTCGACAATCGACAAACAAAGACGCAAAAGGCAGAATTGAAAGAAGCCATGGTCAGTTTTGGCTATCGCAAAGTTGAAGAAGCGAATGGGAAGTGGAGACTCTCGGGCCTCAGTCTACGTATGGAAAGCCATCAGCTTACGGCAGCCCAATGGATGATAAAGAGAGAGGCAAAGGAGCTTTCGCCTGCCGGGGGGATTCTGGCCGACGATACAGGTATGGGAAAGACAATCAGTACCCTTGCTTGTATGGTCAGCCATCCCGCTGAACCTCAGGATATTAGAGAGTTTAGCAGGGCAACATTGGTCGTGTTGCCGAATCGGGGTATGGTCACACAGTGGGAAGGTCAGATCGAAAAGTTCTGTTACTGCACAGAAGCCGCAGACACCCTTCGATTTTCTAGAGCGCAGAACAAGAAGCCGCCGTGGTGGGGTGGTCAATGGGTTGTGTAAGTCATCAGAGTCTTGAATTTGTCAAGATATCTAACATGTCACAGTCTTACCACCTACGCTGAGCTTGTTTCCCAATCTGTTAAGCCTGCAGTAATCAACAGACTCAGAAGCGAGCACCGGAATGATGAGAAAGGTTTCAAAAAAGCGCTGGACAAAAAATTGGGACTGCTATTCAACGTCCGTTGGTACCGGGTGATCTTGGATGAGGGACAGGCTATCAAGAACCGTGAATCAAGCAGTAAGTTCGCTATTATAAATGCGCGAGAGCTAGTCTGACAAGAGATAGCCGCTTTGGCATGCTGCCTTTTGACAGCCAAGTATCGCTGGGTACTGACTGCGACCCCTATTTCCAATGGGCTTCAAGGTCTGTGTCTCAGTCCCTCAAAAAACAAATAGCTTATACTGACTTGCATATGCTAGAGTTCTACCCTTACCTGAAGTTTATTGGCTGTAGTTTCACCCAGACCCCGGCAGAATTCGTCGAGCAGTACATGACAGGCGTAAGTATTTCTTCCGGTTTTGGGACATGGCTTACTCCATAGACAGGAAAACGCGGAACAAAACATTCGGTTTGTTGTCTGTATGGTGATGCTCCGACGGTAAGTATCGCAGCATTGCAACTTGGGCCAGCATCTAAAAGAACACAGAACTCACAAAGACACTTTTCTGGGCAAGAAAATCACGAATCTTCCGCCCAGCAAGTGCCACGACCTATGGGTCACCCCTCCCAGCTGGGAGTTGACTCTGTCTCAGTACTACCATACACTCTTGAGTCAAATACTAGCATGCTGACAATTTTTAAGGGCAATGGATAACCAACACCGTGTCAAAGGTCTCGAGGCTGATGTCAAAAAAGATACTGCCAACAACGATGATATATCAGGTGAGCTAGAATTGACCGACAGCAAAGACGCCAAATCCATGACCGCACAGGTCACTAGAATGAGACAAGCTGCGTCCCATCCATTCAACCTTGAGAAGTTTCTTCAAGAGAGCAAACACCAGGGTAAGATCGAGTGGATACTCGAACAGTACAAAGGGAACGCTCAGAAACCAAGTATCGATGCTGAACAGCAAGTCGAGGATGCGATTCAATGGGAGCCGTTTTTGCCAGGACAGCACCAACTGGAAACGGAATACCCAGATGTATCAGGTGACATTACGGACATGACCAAGCTACTTTCACTGGCGGCTAACGAACACAACATCCATGGGCTGGACTGTCCTCTCTGCGATGAGGAAATCGAACCGAAGAAATTCTACAAATCGAAAAACGTAAGTCAAGGTGCCGCGCGTATGAGAAGTTCCACTAATGTTGATAGTGCGAGCATGTTTATTGTTCAGGCTGTGTTAAATTTGGACTCAAAAAGGCGCGAGAAGGACGACCGGAAGACTCTCCTGACCAGGTAAGTGAGGAAAGGATCGCTTTGACATTTTGGCTCACATTTGGTGTTAATTCAATTAGTGCCTTGTAAATGGTTGCTCTGTTGAACTGGTTAGAGCCAGTCCCCCTAAAACTCCACAGTGTATCTTGAAAGCTGTGCGTGCGCTGAAAGACTACAAAGAGCCCGGGACAGACAGCATCGGATCTCAATGGCTTGGTGAGGGCAAGGGAACTGATTGTTTTTTTGCTGCCACTTGCGGCCGGGAGGACATCGACTTCGATCCAGTCAGGATGCCTTGGGGAGCTAAACTGACTGCTACAGTTCAAGTGATTCTAACATGGCTGCAGAAGTCCCCCAACGACAAGATCATCGGTAAGGCTCATATAATAGACTTTGAACCGCAGATCTAACATTTCGACAGTTTTCATCGAGTTTACCATTACTGCAAAGGTGTTGGGATGCATATTGGAAAGGCTAGGACTGGAGTTTCTCTACTACAACCAAATCGCAAGTACCCAGGCTAAAAAGGACAAGGCATACAGAAAATTCCAGAAAGACCCCAAGGTCAGGATTCTGGTGAGTGTATGTGATATTTCCGCCTACTCGTAATGAAGCTGACCGGCTCATTAGGTTGCGTCGATGAAATGCGGAGGGACAGGGTTGAACCTCCAAGTCGCCAATCTTGTCATCATCGATGACATCTGGTTTAATACCACTGTCGAACAGCAAGCCTTTGGCCGTGTTCATAGGATTGGCCAGAAGAAAGAGACTAGACTGGTCCGGATTCTGGCACGGGGCACCATCGACGAGAGACTCATCATGTTGCAGGATGCCAAGGCGGAAATCGTCAGGCGTGTACTCCAAGACGACGGACATGAGCCTACCTTTTCAGATGACTTGCAACTGAGAATGCTTCTCACGACCAAAGACAAAGACACTATGGTCAACGACATGGAGAAAGAAGCTGTCAAAAGAAAGGGCAGGCCAAAGAAGACTGCTGCCAAGGCGAGCGTCAAGAAAGGTGCCAAGACTGGCGTGGAGGCAAGGAAGACAAAGGTGAAAGCCAAAGTCACCAAGAAGGCTTGAACATGAATCATGGAAAGACATTCCGGAAGTGCATAACCGGTCAAAGTTTCTTTTATTTCTTTTTCTTTTTGAGTCTTGACGACATTCGTTTCTGTTTACAAGATCAAGGGCCTGCTATTTATGCGGCGTATTCGGAGAAGAAAATCGGAGATAATGATTGCCTGGCAGTTTGAGGATGGCTATCAAGGTTTGAGAACATGAAGATTATGAGATTTGGAGCTCTATACGGACTGAGAACGGTTTACATTCCCCCATTTCCCCTATTCCCCTATTCCCCCCAGATACAACACATAGCACAGATACCAGATTGACAATACACACTGCACATTAACACGGCGCTTCATTCAATGTGACTCTAAAATATGTTAGGTAGTCTTGAGAACGGAGAGAGTATATAATTTGCTGTTCTTCTCTTGGCTGATTGATGAGAAGGCCTGTTAAAGCAAAATAAGGGTGAGCCTGAGATAAGACTCTACTTTGATGCAATGGGCATTTATCTATCTGGTGATTGACCTCACTAGACAAGGTTATTGCTTGAGCATAGAGACTACGCCGTGGATTCTACTTAGGAGCATATGTTGTTGATGAATACTGAGTCCTATTCTTACTCCATGCCATGACCCGTGATTGCATCGAAACAGGACCACCAAACGGAACGGTATACTTGCAAACAATAACTTGAGTGGTTAGTACACTTTCAAGCAAAATATGCCTTCGGCGCCCTGCATTAAGAGTTATAGAAAGTAGGGCATAAGCATAACCTTATTCCTATATAATAGAAAAGCACTATAAGACTAGATACCTACTTTTAACTTATTTTTTCTCCTTTTAATATAACTTAAAAAATTACTAGCTAAATCCGACTTATTAGTTATTTTACCTAGACCTTAACCTCTATTATTAACCCTATCTTAATTAAATTAAATATTATATTAAAGAGAAAAGGCCTATATAGCTAATACTATTAATACCTCTTTAAGCTGTCTTTTCTATTTTTCTCTTTTAGCCTTACCTTTCTAATTAATATATTTAATAAGTAAGCCGCCTAGATAAATAAGCTACCTAAAATTCTTAACCTTTTTTATTATTTAAATAATAAGATTTCTATAATCTATCTAATTAATTAA
>NC_031953.1:734971-811673 GCF_000303195.2 Fusarium pseudograminearum CS3096 | reverse complement strand
ATAATAAATAGCTAATTTTTAAGCTTAAATAGTAAAGGTAATACTATTATAATTAGTCTTTAAGATATAATATAAATTAATTAGTATATTATAAGTAAATATAAAAGTAGAGATAATATTCTTATATAATTAAGTAACTTATTAGTACTATAAAGATAAAAAGTCCCCTTAAGACTTTAATTTAATATAAATATTATATAAATTATAAATAGTTTAAGCTATATTAAATAGCTTATTTAAAATCTATTAAGAGGTTAATAATAGATTAATAAGTTATTAAAGAGAAAATAGAACTTATAGTATAATACTTTTAATAAAAATCTTTATATATAATATAATAAGGAAAGCTACTATTAGTAATATAAATATAATAAATATTATAATTAATAGAAAATATATAAAAGTAATAAAGGCTCTTATTATTAATTTAATTACTAAAGTTTTTAGTAAAAATAAATAGAAAGCTTATTAATATATTATAAATTATAAATATAAGAGATATAATAATAAGAAAGAAAAAGAGAATAAAAGAAATTATTATAATAATAATATAGATAGCAGTAAGAGAATATAGAGAGATTATAATAATATAAATAATAATAAAATATAGAAATTAATAATAAAGAGATATTAATTAATAAAGAAAAAAGAGAGAAAAAAAGAAAAACTTAATAAAGTTAATAAAAAAATACTTAATTATTTAAATTAAATACTAATAAAATAATTAATTATAATTTATAGTTTTAATAGCTATTAATAGCTATTAACTATTACTACTTAAAATATAAGGCTCTATTAAATATTTTATATAAAAAAGTCTATAATTATTAATAAAGAGTATAGCTATAATAATTTCTATTAAGATTTATAACTATATATAAGTAAGCTATATAAAGCTATTATTAAGTAATTCTAAAGGCTAGAATTATAGAGAGAGAGGTAATTATAAGAGTATTTAAGAGATAGAGGTTATAGCTAATTAGTAATAGATCTCTAGCTAATCTATAAGTAATCTTTAATATAAAAAGTTAAATTAAAAGAAATTAAGGGTTAAATCTCTTAAGTTAAAATTTAATAATATAATTAGACCTACCTATTATTTAATTACCTTAACTTAACCCTATTTACTTATATTTATTAAGCCCTATAGCTTATTAACCTACTTACTATCTTTTATATATTATTATAATAATTTTTTTTTTTTTTTTACTATTAAACTTATATCTCTTAATAGATTAAATAAGTAATTTATTTATATTAAGGTAACTATCTTTAATTACTTTTTAATCTTATTAATTAAAAAAGCTAAAAAAGTTAATAATAATTATTATATTAAATAGTTAAAAGCTAAAAAAAAAGCTTTAAAAAGGCTAAAAGCTATATTAAACTATAATTTATAAAATAAAAAAAAGAAAGACTTTTTTATATAAATTAAAATAGATCTATTATATAAGGTCTAATTTAATAACTTATTATAATAAGCTAATAAGGTTAATAAGTATAAATTATAATAAGATAATTAGGCTAATTTTATAAGTTATATATATAATTTATTAAAAGTAAATTATTTAAAAAAGATTAATATATTATATAGAATAAAGATTATATAGCTAGGTTAAATAAATTAAATTATATAATCTATTATATAAAGCAGTTATTTAATCTAGCTTAAATATAAAGTAATTATATTTATAAATAATAATAATTTAGTAAATATAATTACTTTATATTTAAGTAAATTAAATAATTACTTTATATAATAAATTATATAATTTAATTTATTTAATCTAGCTATATAACCTTTATCTTATATAATATATTAATCTTCTTTAAATTATAACTTATAAAATTAGCTTAAGCTATAGCTTAGTTATCTTATAAATCTATTTAAAACTTACACTTATTAACCTTACTAGCTTATTATAATAAGTTATTAAATTAATCTTTATATAGTAAATCTTTTCTAATTAATATAAAGAACTCTTTCTATTTTTTTATTAACTAATTATAGCTTAATATAACCTCTAGCCTCTTTAAGGCTTTTTTTTTAGCTTTTAATTAGCTAGTATAATTATTATTAGTTTCTCTAACTAATAAGATTAAAATATAACTAAAAATAGCTACCTTAATATACTAATTATTATTTAACTAGTTAATCTAGTTTATAATAGCCCTTACTAAAGTATAGATAGTATAGTTATTAACTAAAAAGGTAAATCTAAAGAAAGATAAAAGAGATAACTTATAGAGGTAAGCCTAGCAATAGCTATATAGGCTCTTTCTCTTAGTTAGTATAATGTTTAATTCAGCTAAGATAGGGTTAGCAATAGGGGTTAAGGTGATAAGCTAGGCGAGATAACTAATAAGAGTTAGATTTAGCTAGTAATTTCCTAGGTTGTGCTAGAAGGAGAAAAAGTAGGTTAAAGAGTAGGTATTGCTTTTCTATTATATGGGAATAAGGTTACGCTTATGCCCTACTTTCTATAACTCTTAATGCAGGGCGCTAAAGGCATATTTTGCTTGAAAGTGTACCAACCACTTAATAACAATTTGGCAAATATTTAGGCATTTCATTCAGACTACTGTCACTAGGGACCACTCGGCCAAAGGACTTAAATAACAGCCCTCGTAATAAAGGATAGACAGGTACAAGGGTTACATCTGTGTCGCGATATAGGGATAAAATTGTGAGTATTGTTTTTAGAAAACAAAAATAAAAAACAAAAATAAAAATTCTCGCAACTCTAATTAAACTCATTACCAAGTCCATCGACATAGGCATTCCCATGATGGAATGGCTTGGTCATCTTCAAACGCCTCGTTCTCCAATCTTGCCCGGACTCGTCGAAAGGCAACCCAATAAGACCGGTGCGAGTCGATGCCAAATTCTCGACAATCGTCAATCATTCGATCAACAAAATCCTGGCAGCCTTCATCTTGCTCTTGTATACATCTCTGTATCTCTGGGGTAGCCTCTTCCTTCTTCAGTAAGTCCGCGATGAATTGAAGCGCCGTCTCTAGTTTGACTCGGACGACTGTTGGTTCTGGCTCATCTTGATAATCAGGGCGGTTAACGTCAAATGCCAGACCAGATTGGAAGAGCGGGAGAAAGCTGTTTGGGGAGGAGAGATGGGAATCGTTCCCCGTCCTCACAAGCAAGACACTCTCGTTTGACTTCTTCCAGCCAATGAACCGCTGTCTGTAGTCGTCGATTGTCTCGTACTCTCCTCGTTCCATCGGTTCATCCAAATGGTCATGATCATCAAATTGATCGTCGTAAACCACGTACAAGGCTTTGAACAAGGGATGCATGAAGTAACCATGGTCACGGAAGGACTGGGTTGGTGGACATAGCGATGGCCAAGTGTCTTCAGGCTGATGGTAGCAATCGAACGCGACAAGATCATCAAGAGACTGGGAAAGAAATTTCGAAAGCTCAGTGTGATATGTCGATAGTTGGACTAGGTCCGTCCGCAACGGCTCCCGCAGTAGCATGGGCTTGACGATAAACCCGCCCCTTTGGAATGGCGGTCGACCGTCATGTTGTCGAAACCAAGTCCGGTAAAGATATCGCCCTAGAAGTGGGAAGTAGAATTCTTCTGTCGGCCTGCGCATCACATCCACATCAATATATAACATGACTTCCTTGTTGAAGAAGTCAATGATAGAGCCTCGATCCGTCAACACCGGCGCGCCTGGCTTCCATTTTGCGAATGGCGGATCACAGCATCCGGACCATTTATAGCGGTATTCTTCCGTGCGGCGAAGTTCCATAGCCGTCTGCTCAAAATACATAGCTTTGAGTTCATTCTTAAACAGAATTACCATGGCGTCTGACAAGGTGCTCCATGGTGGTGATGGCGACGCTGCAAATCGTGTGTTGAAGCCTGAATTGGGGCCGGTACCGTAGCTCTCAGTGTTTTTTTTAGAAACCTTTCACTAGGTTCTTCGAGAAATGGGAGAAATGGGTGAGTGTAGAGATAGTAATGATAGTGATGGTATGTTTTGAACTCGAGGTAGAGAATCGGTCGTTGCAAGCGGTCGTTGCTTTGGTCTATTGGCGACATTGTGCAGTCTGGACTGTTGGAGTAAGTAGTGAAGATGACAGTAAAATAAAATGTCTGGGGCTAGGTTTTATCTACTTTGGTCATTATATCATGACTCCAATATTTAAACCTTGGACTCTATATGTAAAGTTTCAAGGCAGATAAAGCATTTATAAGTTTCCAGACAGAGGCGATGATCGCCCTCCCGTTCTTGACCAGAATGATCCAGGGCGTATCTCTTTTTCAAGTGCTAGAGAGCAGGAGAAGGCATATGCGCAAAATAGGGCCAAGGATTGGGATGAGAGAATAAACGATGATGTTTTCTAGGATGATTCTGATGTTGACATGCCTGATGTGAACACCGCGGGGAGTTTAAAGAGAAAGGCGGTACTTGGGACTAGATTATTGTAGAACTATCTGCTACCAGAAGTTCAAAATAATTCAGAAGTTAAGCTATCACACCCTAAGAGGCTAAATTAGCAGATCATTTTATGGTACTTAGGCGAGGCGTTTTAATTTATTTATTTCTATATACTAAAGCTTAGAAGCGCGATGTTGAGGCTGGTGGTATAGCATCAGACTTCTTAATGTTAATCCCATGTTATGTCCCATCAATAGAACGGGAGCTTCCTAGGAGCTTCCTAGGAGCTCCCTAGGAAGCTCCTAGGCTTTCCCTAGGCCCCATAATTTGCCTACATGTGCATGCAGCTGGGGCTCAAATTGGCAGCATCAAGGGAGAGTGATGATAATACTTAATACAGAAGGCGATAAGACCGTGGTTTGAACGTCAAGCGGTACAATTAAATTAAATTTATTGATAGCTTGACTGTATTATCCACCTTCGTATACTATGATTTCGGTCTTACAATTACTAATACTCGGGTTATTATAGAGTTGAGTGTGGGTAATTGGCGATGTCGTGGGCTGTGGGATATTGACTGTCGAGTTTCGTTTTTTACCCGATCACGATAAAGAGTGAAAATGCTTGATGGAAAGGCAGAATATTTCCGATCTGATACTTCAGGTTCTCTCCTACTACCATGGAGACGCTTCGAATTTGTCGTCCTCGTCCAATCTCAATCTCATGGTCGATTAGCATACGGAGCATAATGCTCCCTGCCCAAGACCCGAGGATGGCCTGGTATGCAGCTGTGTCTTTCCGGTATGTCATGACCCCCATCTCATGCATAGTGTCCTGAGCTTTGTAGGGGTGTAGAGCCGACTCATCGGGCTTATATCTCGCGACAGTCTCCTAGACTACCGTTCTCGTTGCTTCATGGAGGATATAATCGATCCAGATGATTCTCAGTGCATCAGGGCTAACGTCACGGAGGAACGTTTCATGCAGCCAGCAACCCCAAAGTAGTTCAGAGATGGGAAGCTGGTCCTCCGTCGCATTCTTTTCGTTATCCCGTACGACTTCCCTCACTTTCAGAAAGCCACTCTTCGAATCAGCATCCACATCAACGATCGCATTGCTGTTCTTTCGCGCAGTGTCACTTCGGACGCGTGAGCTATAAAGTCGATTTGTATCGATACAACGATGTGTAGGCTGATACATGGATCACTGCCCGAGAAGGTTCATCCAGGCAGAGTATCGTCACGTGGGTGAGTTCCTTCTTCGACCCTCCGTCGGCAAGCAAACTGTGGCATGTCTCAGACAGTGATTAACTGTGAAGTAACGTGCTCTCCAATATGGTATCGGACAGTGATTCAATGTCGAGTGGAAACAAGGCACTTCCTCGATGCCGTGAACAGTTGCATGATGTGCTGATGTGATAACAGTGCTGGATCTTGTACTTCCCTCGACTTCGTGAAGAAAAAAGCCATTTCGTGGGGAGAATAGCTCCTTGTCTGCGCCATCTCCAAATATTTCATACATGAAGGCCTCCCTTTCTCCGACTTCCAGTTTGTAGTTTGCTGGTTGTTCTCGCTGGGATATCTGTGGATGGGCGATTCGTTGAAGCTGCAACTAAAGATCTTCTTCCCGAAATGGTGACGCCCTCAGGTGGGAGAGATGTGTCCCTGGGATGGGTCTTCGGGTCGGG
Organism: Fusarium pseudograminearum CS3096; assembly: GCF_000303195.2. Lineage (NCBI taxonomy): Eukaryota > Fungi > Ascomycota > Sordariomycetes > Hypocreales > Nectriaceae > Fusarium > Fusarium pseudograminearum. Next base: position 805,579 of record NC_031953.1, on the reverse strand, counting down.
ACTCTGCTCGCGGTCCATTTGGTGGTTGGTACAATTTTAAGCAAAATATGCATTCGGCTGCCCTGATCTGCTCACCGTCCATGTTGGTTCGTTGTTATCAGATGACAAACAATAGGTGTGAGGGAGATTGGCAGGAATTTGGTGAGGGAGTGATTCGAATCTTCTTATTATGTAGTTCAGTTGAGAAGGTACCATGATGATAAATGTGGCAGATACAAGCAGCCTTTGGATTAGGCAGCAGCCAATCTAGGGAACCTTCCGAACGTCCAGCTGGGCTATGAGCCATTCCTCCTTCCTCTAGATTACCTTGATCAAAGAGAAAATTTGCTCTTTTCATCTGTAGTCACCGTAAACACCAACATATTCGAAGTCACTCAATCCAAGACCAACCATCGAGATGCACATGCATGCAACCTCCACGCGTATAGATGAATCTGTGGCCGCGGGACAAGGCTGTCGTCGACATAAAAATCTTTGGTCTTGAAGATCTTATATCTAATAACTTCCAATGATCCTACTATAATAACTTAAACTGCCATCGAGGGCCGTTACAATAAAGTACCCAAAAACAGAGGCCGCCCGTTCCAAGGGACAAAGGTATGTAGGTTGAATCGGCTTGCCGGCATTAACAATAGACCAGTAAACAGGACAGTGACATTGTGATTCAGTGACCCACCTGCTTAGGCAGCTATTCAATGTGAATTCTTGTTTACAGTGACCAGAAGGGAAGACGATGGAATGGGAACTGATTCGGAATGCAGACATTCAATCCATCCCCAATGTCTTCCCAAAATGCCTCGAACACAATCGACCTCTCTCAACAACAGCCACTCACCTCCAAGGATATCATCGACGATTCCCACTGTCTCGGCAGCAGAGATCAGGGCGCCACAATCCACAACCATCACGAGTTGACCCAACTCGAGAAGGCCGCTTTGCACGATTTGCTGAAGGGGTGGTGCAATACCCGCCCCAATCAATCTGTGACACCGATCCTTCAACAGATGTTCTATGCGAGGATTTTCGAATCCTGGAACTCGGACAACGGTTCTGTCTCGATTCCTGCGCGTCCTGGAAAGAAGCAGCTGGCACAAGTGGCAGTTGCTGTTGGCACCTTCAAGATGGACCTACCAGTAACCCCGATGAAGCGCAAGTCGGGCGAAAATCTTCAGAACAAGCCCGAGAGGCGAGCAGGCGCGAAGGCTTGGCTCAGCGTTTAGCTCCAGCCAGAATCCTGTAGCTTCACCACACTCTGGCGGGACAGCCTTGGCGCAACTGTCAATGCCGACCATATCCGTCTCGATGATGGCATGACGATGGAGAAGGCCATTGCCAGGGCCTGTATCAACTTTGATCAGCTGGGTCAGGGTCAAGGTCAACATCCGGCACTATGACAATTAGCCCCTTGTCGAGAGCTTCCTCGACTTCGTGGTAAAGAAAAAGGCCGTTTCGTGGGCAGAATAACTTCTTGTCTGCGCTGTCTCCAAAAGAAAAAAGATTCGACCAGTGGTGGTGCAGTTGATGAATGGGAGGAAATAGGAGTGAAGGCTTCGCAGGGATTCCATCTGTTGATATGTGTTAGAAATTACGGCTTGGTAGAATCTTCTTTATTACCCATAGGTACCTATGATGGATTTTTGTGTTACCTACCTAGGCAACTGCTTGGCGTATGTATGTTTTTGTTGGGAAAGTTTAGTAGTCATTGGGAAAACTTTGATCTGAATATTCGAGTTTTTAATCTAGATAGATAACCTTGACTACTGGGTAGCAGAAAAGTTAACCTCCTAAGTCTTAGATTATAAAAATAAATAGCCTAAATAGCCTAAAGAGCATAGTCTAAGTAGTATAAACTGATCTACTAAATTCATCTCTTATGCTTCTAGCGGCCGTCCCTAAGGCTTAAGTAAATCCAAGACCCATCTCCCGCGCCACTAACAGGAACCTTATCATCTACCTCACGAGTCTCTCATCAAGTACATGATAAGATTCCTATTACCTTCTCCTATTCATTCGCTCACAACCTACATGATAAGGTTCTTACTAATTATTCTTAGCTACGTGATCATATCCTTAACCCTTTACAGGTACAATGTCGCAACAGTTCGACGTGAGGACTTCCCCAGTGACTGAGCTACCATTTTAGACGAGTGGAATGACCCGGAATCCAACTTTAAAGTATTTTTACAAACATACAGACAATAAGCACTGGCGTCAACCTGCATAAGGCCTGTCATATCGGCATTTTCATCAACTGGCATCTGAATACCACCGTCATGGAACAGGCCTTTATTCGAATTGATCGACTTGGACAAAAGGGGGCTGTTAATTATACTTGCCGAACACTCCCAACAGCTACCATGACAACATTAAGAGTCTGGTCACCAAGATATGGATTGTCACTACTTCTGCATAATTCTCTCCGCCCGAATCGCCGCAGGGGTCAACCATTGCACTGTGGTGAAACCACTTCTGAAGAACTTGTACATCCGCAGAACAAAGACTGCCATAACCTTACCCAACGGCTATCATCTACCCCTCAGGCGACATGCTGCCAAGCGTTATCCGTATCGAGGAGTGTCCCTTTGCGCCTGATAACCTTGACGGACAGCAGGTCAAGCGAACAGGTTTCAGCTATGCTAACAACTTATTTGACTGCTCCGACCAACGATAGAGGAGAGTCGGGCAGCCTGGTACGCTGTGAGTTCTTGGGGCGTTCTCGCCCCTTCAAAGTCTTGCGTTTCTTGGGCTTCGTCATGCGCCATACAAAGAGTTTAAGCCGGCTGAAGATGTCTGCGCAAGCACTGTCTACTTCCCACATACTGAGCTACGTTAGAGAAACTGCCTTCATTGAAGGGGATGGGTTTACTTACGTTCGGCGCTTCTAAACATCCCGGAACTTTGTCATCTGACTTTTCGACCAGTTTGAATGGTTGCGCATTCGGCGGTGACACTCAGTCCATAGTGTCTGCAACACCTCTCCGAATCCATTTTGCAGATGCTCGCTAGCGATAGTGAACTCGGCCTGTTTCAAGTTAATATATGTAATGCAGATAGGGATATTTGCTCACCGTGACTTTACGAGTAATAAAATCAATTGTTTTTCGGTGGTGGCTTGAGCTGATCGGGGTGCTTCCCACGTATTTTGCTACAGAGCATCAGCGTGCACCCACATGTGACATTGATTGCGACTTACTACCTGTGCGAATGCTCATTATAAGCGGCTTCTTCAAGTGACTTTCGCGTAGCCGAATCGGCATTCTTGTAGTCGTCGCGATTGTATAGTTTCTTTTTCGCCAACCTCCACCCCGCCTTGAATGCCATCTTGGCGTTTTCCTAGTTGCGTTGGTCGACCGGGAGACTTCTTCTACGGGCGCGTGACTTTATCGCTTGCGGATTCATGGAATATTCGCCCTTGGCTTTACGCTCCTTGATTGGTTGACCAAGTCGAGGGCCTATAACAATTAGCTGGAATAATCACCACGGATGGGTAACTTACCTTGTACTTCATTAGTCATTATGTATAGAAACAAAGACTTTGTTGATGTAAGACTAAAGAAAAACATACACGAGATGCTTATGTGTAAGATTGAAGAAGCAAAGGATACCTAGGTAAATAAAATGCAAAGGTTTATACGCAAGGGTAGGAAAGGAAGGAGTAGTGAAGAGTGTTGACTATACTGAATGTGGAAGGGGCTCCCCTTCGGTATCTGATCCCATTGGTTCAAAGATTGTTAATTCACAACACCAAGAATGAATATTGGTGATACTACGTCGTAACTCGTCCCAATATCATCATCTTGAATGAATTCAAACTCCTTATCTATAGATTAAGCTTCTAGATATCGTTGCGATGGACGCAACAGGCCGCAGCCAGATAGTCCCGAAAGACTCACCGACAAAGAGCCACAAACGACTGTAAAGATCGATGCAAAGCGATCTAGTCAGTATATAGCTGGAAAGCTCGAGCCGCAGGCCAGGCCAGGTAGTAAGTACTTCAACCCGCATCAGATCCACATCGTAACATGAGCCAGACGAGATGCAGCCCGGTTCCAAAGGATATGGAATTTTCTCGACTATTATACCGCACTGTCAAACGCTAAAGTACGTACTTGTACGTCTTAGTTGTGATCGGAGAGAAAGCCGAACACACCCAAACCGGACCATCGGATACAAGACCGGCAATTAATTAGTGCGACTCGCGCCAAGATGCACCGACCCGAATGATCATGACGGATCCAAGGTGAGGAGTCCGATTGCGGGGCCCGAGATCTTGTTCACTTATACAACAGTCTAGGATAAAAAGATACAGTTCAGCATCAGTCTATTTCACGAAGCAATACTCACCCCGCAACTTGATATCAATAAATACCGTCATCATGAGTGATCTCGAAGCAATGGAGTCTGAATCTCCCAACATCCCTGCTCCCAGAGGTACATACTCTCATCTCATGAAACAACATCGCTAACAAATACAGATATCCAACTCCCCTCCAACGTCCCAGCCCTCGATCAAATCCTCTCAGCAAACGACTTTGCACTCGCTGCGCAGAAAGCTCTCACACCAAAAGCATGGGCCTTTTACTCTTCGGCGGCTACGGATCTCGTGACAGTGACAAACAACCGTGAACTCATCCGCAGAGTTATGCTTCGACCAAGAATTCTAAGAAATGTTTCGCAAGTCAAGATCAACCGCAAAATTTTGGGGTTGCAGAGTAAAGCGCCATTCTTCATGTGTCCGGCTGCTATGGCGACGCTGGCGCATCCCGATGGTGAACTTGGTTGGAGTAGAGCTGCTGCCAGCGAAGGCATCTTTGAGATTGTAAGTCAGTCGCAGAAAATACATGTTCAAACTAACAAGTGCAGATCTCTAGCAACGCCTCTTATTCCCTTCCCAGTATCATCGGCGCAGCTTCCCCAGGCCATCCCTTCTTCCTCCAACTCTACGTCAATTCGAACCGTCCCAAAACCGTACAACTCCTCAACCGCGCTCGTTCTCTCGGTATAAAAGCGATATTTGTCACCGTCGATGCCCCTGTTCCAGGCAAGCGCGAAGCCGACGAGCGCGCGCCACAAGCCGTCGTCATCAAATCCGAGATGAGCGGTAGCGAGAGCAGCAAAGATGGCAAGGGTAGCGGTTTAGGACGTCTTATGGGACAGTACATCGACAAGAGCCTTTCTTGGGAGGATCTCGAATGGATAAGACGAGAGAGTTCTGTGCCGATTGTGTTGAAGGGTGTGCAGACGGTAGAGGATGTCAAGTTGGCTGTTGAGTATGGTGTTGATGGCGTTATGTTGAGTAACCATGGAGGAAGGTCGCTTGACGGGTAAGTTTTACTTGAGCTATGAAAGGTGCAAGCTAACAGTATCAGTGCCCAAGCTTCTATTCTTGTCCTTCTAGAAGTCCGAAAACGCTACCCTGAAGCATTTGATCACCTCGAGATCTTTATCGACGGCGGCTTTGAGCGTGGATCTGATATCCTAAAAGCCATCGCGCTGGGCGCCACAGCTGTCGGGATTGCAAGACCATTTTTGTATTCCTTGGTATATGGTCAAAAGGGCGTTGAACATCTATCACAGAGTAAGTCGCCTCTCGTGGTTGTCGACATCCACTAACACTCGTATAGTCTTGAAAGATGAGCTCGAAACTTCAATGAGACTTGCTGGTATTACAAGTCTGGATCAAGCAACACCTGCTCTTGTGAATACTCTGGATATAGATCATCTAGTTACATCTGGACGCATTGAACCGGTTTCAGTATCGAGAAAAGTGCGGCCTTCAAAGCTATAGATATTTGGGAATATTTTAAAAGCGCGCAGATAGAACTATAATTAATGATGGCAATTATTTCGCCTTGAGTCTATCCTGAAACGCCTTGACAGCATCAACCAACTCCCCATCTGCGTGCAATCCTAGACTCATTGCCCTACTATCGTCAAACCAAGGAGCCCAGCCCTTTACAATCTTGTACGCAGCCTCATCCGCTTCTTCCTTGACATATCCCAGCGCTTCCTTACCACCCACTTTCTCCACTGCGTCCAGAATATCCTGTACAGAAACCGTACGTCCCGGTAGATTCACAATCCGCGAGTTTCCGAATTTCTCAGCAGGTATATCTTTCATCATGATGAGGTTCTTCACCACCGTCGCTGGACTGCAGATCCAGATGGGGGTGCTTCGAGGGACAGGGAGAGTATTCTGGATGCCCTGCAACGACTCTCTCACAATTCCTGAAGCAAAGCTTGAGGCTGCGGCGGATGGCTTTCCAGGTCTTACCACAACAGTTGGAAGACGCACGATACGTCCATCAATCAAGCCCCTTCTCGAAAAGTCGTTTATCAACAACTCCGTCATGAATTTCTCCGTACCGTACGATGACAGTGGTTGCGGCATTGTCTGCTCCGTGACAGGTCCCTTTTCGGGTCCATACACAGCAGACGTGCTAGAAAAGACGACTTTGACGCCAGTGAGCTTGTTTCGTAAAGTGTCGAGAACGCAGCGCACGGAATCAACGTTGACTTTAAGACCCAAGTCAAGGTTGGCTTCTGAACCGCTGGACATGATGCCGTGGAAGAGATAGACTGTCGTAAAGGGCTGCGAGGTGATGAGCTTGTTCACCACGCTTGCGTCTGTGAGGTCTGCGCCGAGGGCTGTGATGCGGTTCGAGTATGCCTCGGGAACGGGGGGTGTAGCGAGGTCTACGATGGTGAGATGGATGTCTGATGAAGAATCGAGAAGGGGGCCTAGTAGTTCCTGGCCAATGAAGCCCCCGCCGCCAGTGATGAGGATATGCTGTGTCATGGTGTTTCTCTCTGCTTGATGAGTTTGGAAGATACTCGAGTAGTCTGAGTCGGGGCTTCGAGTATTTAAACAAGAAGGGACGGATAAGATCATCCATTGCCGCGGGGTGAAGGAGGTTATCCGTCTTCTCCGCAGACGATGATGCGGGGATGCCGGCTAGAAAACCGAGATACCAACACTGTGGAGATACGTTTCATCAAATGCGAGGAGGTGGGTATGAGATATGCATTGTGGAAGCTGAGGGGGAAGTTGCAAGTGTGATGGATCACTTGTAGGTTGACAACTTATATGTTTAGTGGGTGTCTGCCACAAGATGTCTATTATCCAAGTGTTTTGCTCCATATAGCTAATCCAGGTATCCTAAATAATCACGTTGTACTAAATATCTCACTGTGGCCTCATCCCATAATCCGGCTCAGGATATGTCGGCATAGATTGCCCCGAAGCATCAACCGTAAACATACTAGGATCGAACCTAAACACAGGCGACAGTCCAAAACTCATGTCGTAGTCGAAAAACGTGTCGCCGTCCATGTCAGTATACACCTGGTTCCCTGGCATCATCTGTCCAGCCATGTCCGCATTCTCCATCGTGTTGTACACCATACTAGCCGACTGGCCCTGTCCTAGCTCGGAAGCTGCAAGCGTAGCGGTCATGCGCTCCAATCCTCCAGCCATCAGATTCGCAAGATGCCACTTGCCTGCCTTGAGCGAGCGAAACTGTCGAACAAGACTTGTCGTGAGATCGTGGACACGCTGGCGCTCTATTAAATCGCTACCATACTTGACGGCGACTTTGATGAGGAACATACATGCAAACGCAGTCATGGAGAGCATGTATGAGGGCATCCCGACGATACCAAGGGCAACGTCTGGGTCGGTGATTATTAGGTCTATAATGGCTGTTGCAGCTGTCACGGCTTGCATAGCGCAGTCGAGGAAGTAATGCGGGATGGGCGCGTCGCCTGCGAGACCACGGAAAACGTGGGAGTAAAGGTGTATTTGGGCAAAGTTGTAGTGAAGAATTGTGCCTTTTCGAGGAAATGAGCCGATTTGCGTCCATTGTTCTGTTGCGCGTTAGTACATCTCAGATATGATTGATGGTGAACTCACCTGGCAAATCTTTCATCCAGCGGGTATACCACTGGTCAAGCTGCCGTCTAAACTGTAGAATGTGATTCAGATATACCCGAGGAACAGGCTCCCCTTTATCTGTACCGAATAGTTCTCGGATATTTCGCAAGATACTGACCAACATCACTTGGCCGGTAAGACGCTTATCCTCCTCGTTAGCCACAGGCGACTTCAAGAACTGCTCCCAGCCCTGAATCGATGAATCTTCCTGAACGATCGAGGGTCGTCCATATAGAGTCGCAAGGTGCTGATCACAGATGTATAGGATATACCATAACCGAGCACAATCCGCCGCCTCTTGGCTCTTCTCCTTGATAGCCTGATTATAGCTGTTATGTAGATTGCACTCGGCAGCGCGTCGAATAGCATACCCCGAGAGCATCCAAGACAAATCACTAAGCCAATAAGAAGCAATGCACATGGCGCGTAGATAATCGCGGTCAATGCGACGCTCAAACATAGACTTTTCCATCAGACGTCGAAATTCACCGCTGCAGATCCCATAGATGCTGTCGGCCTTGGGGTCGTGCAAAGCAGCCACTGTGAGCGTGGCAGCGGATAGAATGGGACTCTTGCGTCGCAGCTCCTCTAACGTCATGTAACGGCAGCCAATTCCGTACATGTACCGATCCAGACGGTCGCGATACAAGGCGAACAGACTCTCGGCGTCTGCTAATGATAAAGCCCCGCGGGCGATAAAGTCATTTATCACGTTTCCTCGTTGCGCTTCTGGGTTGTCGGGGGATCGAAGGGCGCTTAGTTTGGTGAGAGTATACAATGAATGGATAGGGACGTATGGGAGACCCTCATCTTCAGGGGTCGCTTTTGGAGAGTTGTCGCATGAGGGGCCTCGGAATTCGTCTTGAGATACAGCGAGATGATTTGACGTATGCGAGGGGTTGTCGTCTTTTGGCGGTGTTCCCTCGTCTCGAGAATTGATGCTCTGTAAGGGGGGAAGTTCTGGGAGGCTCAGTTTGGTCATGACTTGTCGTAGAGCGTTGTGCATTTGCTCTAGATCTTGCACCACGGATTCAGAGAATCTGAAAATTGTTAGTCACTGGAATTCCATTTCATCCCGTATACTCACTGTGACTTTTCATCAATAATTGTTTGGAGACTTTTGCTCAGCACACAACCCAGATTTCTCTCAGAACATCTTCGACAGGGTGGACCACTCTCATCCATCAAGCATTTAATCTGCGCCTCATTAATCCCATTCGACTCATGAATGGGTCATCTCACCTTGTGTTTCCGACACGCTGCACATGCCTTGATCTTGCGTGAGATCTGAGGAATGGAGGCTTCAGTAGATATGATGCCTGAAATGCTCTGCCGACCGGATGAAGTCCTTCCATGGCCATTTGGTCGCGCTGGCGCTGGGGACTAGGGGTTGTCAGTCAGGTTTTGCTGTGTTTAATTGGAGACATACAGCTGTCGCATCAGCGTTGATTCCAGCAGGGTTTGAGTCGGACCACGTTCGTTTTGCCATGTCTGAAGCGCATTCAATAAACCCAATTCGTCGATCGATTCACTGAGTCGCGTGTGTTGAGCTGACTGAGTAATTAGTCCCAGCCCCTTGACTTGATCTTTCCACACCAACGTTGATCTTTAATAAGGAGGATAGAGTTTTGATGTCAACAACCCAAGTTAGGTATCTTGTCCAATTGAGCCACCAATTCAAGGAGAAAAACACAAACTTGAGGTCAGGTAAAAGAGCGAGTTCGCAATGAAGGAAGTTGATGGGAAATTTCCCCCGACTTGACTAGTGGAGTTTGAGCCAATCACATGTCGCATATTTGGTTCCAGGACTTGGATTTGCCTCCCCGCAATCTAAGTTAACCGAGTGGAGGAAGGAAAGTGCGGGGTAGAAGCATCAATTCTTGAGCATGGAAGGTGCGATGAGAATTCGAGATTCAGAAGCGGTATTGGTCTCTGGTAAGGCAGGTACATTGCGGCTCAGCATAGTTAATACAACCTGCACATGGGACGGCACAAGATTCAGGGCTGTCAATCCGCTAGTTGCTCGACTCCACGGGTCACAACTCAACTGAGAAGGTCTAGGTTGTCAGAAACATAAATCCGCTTCATATCCGTCTGCCAAGGGTCCAAGTCAGTGCTTTAAGTTGAGGTAGAAGCAGGGGAGTTGTGGAGCGTTATTCTACTTCGGCAACTAGAGTCGGAGGGTTCTTGCCGTTTGGCGACGACAGAAGACAAACCCAGTTTGAAGAAAGAGACACACACCGCTCAAGTAATGATAATAATGAAATAAAAGATAAATGTGATAAAATCTATACCCATGCCCATTTTCTACTAATTGTCTGTAGAAGTATTGTCTTTGCATTACTGAAGTTTAACTTTCCATCTACAGGGTAAGACTTTGGCTGATTACCAACGACTCGGATACGTCGATCATGACCCAAACACTCAGCGACGTCACGCCCCCACCTTACTTACCTCTGTAAAAGTTGACTCAACACCAAACTTTTCATCATAAATCATCGCTTCAAAATGCCAAGGAAACTATCAAAGAACCCTCTGCCTCCGAGCTCCTCCACGCTGTCCTCGATGTCTTCAGCATCAGGGGCTTCCTCTCTCCTCCCATCCGCCCTCGCCGATCCGTCGCTTCCGCTACCAAAACTCATCGTCTTCGATCTTGACTATACGCTCTGGCCTTTTTGGATTGATACCCACGTCACGCCGCCCTTGAAACCCAATTCCTCCCACACGAGCGCCACGGACCGCTATGGCGAAGACTACGGCTTCTTCAGCGATGTGCCCGCCATTCTCTACGCGCTTCCTCGTGCAGGCATAAAGATCGGTGTCGCGTCACGGACAAGTGCACCTAGTCTTGCGCGCGATCTGTTAAAGATGCTGCACATCCCCGCGCCCGAAGGCAACACTAAGGAAAAGCCCAAGAAGGCGCTTGATATGTTTGATGGCTTGTTGGAGATTTACCCTGGGTGTAAGATCAAGCATTTTGAGAGTCTGCAGAAGAGAACTGGGATCAAGTACGAGGATATGCTGTTTTTTGACGACGAGGCGAGGAATAGAGATACTGAGAGTTTGGGAGTGACGATGTGTCTTGTTAAAGATGGTGTTACATGGGATGAGCTTGAGAGGGGTGTAACGCAGTGGAGAAATAAGAGAGGATACATCAAGAGACCTGATGCTATCGAGTTGGAATGAATTGGTGCTTTGGTAGAACAAGACGGGCTTATTGGGTTGGAGTTTGATTAGAGGGAATTGTGAATTATTATGGACCACAAAACTAGAACAATTATTTACAAATAGAAAGAGAATCGACTGTATAACCACAAGTCCGCTCTAATGGCAGGTTCTCTAAACATGCGCCAAACATACAGGTATATATCCCAATCCCTCACCAACACCCTATGACGTCTTCCATCTCTTATCCATCCCGTCAATCCAAGTCGGGGTATGCCATTCCTTTCTGTCTATAAACATAACTTTAAGCCGCAGTGGTTTGTGGCACAGTAGGCTTGTCCTCCTGAATCTTGAGCTTCTCGTTGACTTCGCCGCTCAAGGTAGAGTCATCGGTCTGAGCGCCCTCGGCTCCCGCTGTACCGTTGGTAACGCCATTGACGGGAGCGGCGTCGACTGGCGCATTCGCACCAATCTCAACCACAGGCGATAAACCAAAGGTCCTGGGAACGGTGCAGATCCTCTCGTGTCGAGGCTTGCCGTCCTTTGAACCCTTGGCAACACAGACCAGTCGATCGTTACCGTCCTCCTCCCACAGCAAAGGTCCGCTGGGGAAAGTCTTGTGACCATTCTCAAACTCGACAACCCCCTGCCAGTTAGGATCAGGGTTTCCGAGCTCTCCAAAGTTGTAGTCAAGCTCGCCACCGTACTTCTTGGGGATATTTCTAGGCTCGATGTACTGCTCCAGCACAGTCTTGACCTCATGGCTACTAAGGATAAAAATCTTGGAAACTGTGATGGGATCGAACCAGCGCTTGACCCATCCCCAAACAGTGCTGAAAAAAGCGGGCGCACCAATAACAAATATGCGATCCAGGGTCTCGGGGTAGTGTGCCGTGGCGAGTTGCGATGCTGCCTGCATGTGCTGCTTCAGGTTCCAGAACTGCTTAAGACCAACACCAGAAATGTCGACAATGTTTGTGCTAAGCGTGATGGGGACTTCGGGGTGGTCGCGGTCGAGGAGTTGAGTGCAAAAGGGCATGTTGAAGCGGGTCAAGTTTTCGTAGAGCGCAAAGAGGCGCAAAAGACCGTTGGGAGTCTTGCCGTCGGACTTGGCTTGGGAAAAGGTGCTCGATGCGCCGACCTTTTCATACTCGTGCACGGTCTTGGAGTCGAGGGTCTTGACTTCAAAGACGTAAAGAGGAATTCCGCGACGGTCGCGTCGGCCTGTCCATTGGGGATACTAGTGAGGGTTAGTACTGTATTTGCATGGCGGTCAGTGGGACATACTAAGCGGCGGCTGAAGTCGTAGGCGCTGAGATCAATGGTATCATATAACACATTCAAGTCGTTTGCCTTTCGCCAGTCTTCTGTCTCTTTAAACTGGGTATAAGCGTCCTCGACATTCCATCTTCGTGCGCGCAGGTATCGTCTATGAATTTTGTTAGCTTCGTCTTTGAGTGGAAACAAAAGACATACAGGATCAAAGGGTCATCGTGAGCAGGAGTCAAAAGTCCCCTCTCCTCGAGAACTTTTTTAAACTGAATAAAAGCTTCTTCCTGCTTTTGTGTAAGATGCCCAAGATGGCCGTACGGATAAGCGTAATCGGTGATGGTTGAGGCTGTGGAGGTAATTCGTTCGGCTGGGGCGCCAGGCGCTTCAAGGTTGGCGGCCATGATGTTGGAGAGCGAGATCGGCGATAGTGAGTATGGGTATCAAACTTCCAGAATGGGAATCTTATCTGGTGCTGTTCTTTTGAGCGAGGAAGAGGAGAAAGAATTTTCGGTCCCAGTCTATAGGAAAGAAATGTGACGGAAGCGCCGGAGTCGCTGACAATGACGACAGTGGAATAAGATTGGATCTGACAGCGGAGACCTCCACTGTAGGGGTAGGGCTACCGCTAGTTGAGATCGTCATAGCCCTGTCCAAAGGCCGGAATGTTCGGCCGAAAGCGGGACGGGACATTCCTGCCCGAAGTGAATTCCAGGTAATAGTAATTCATCATCAAGTCTAGACTTGACATATCCATCTTCAATATGCAGCTAAATATTATCCACATCTTTATACCATGTGCTGCAACGGTACGGCCCGAGATATGCAACTCGCGTTTATTCACGGAGAGAGTTTAAAATGTTTCTGACGGCTCTGATTGGTCACGGCAGATCTACACCAAGTTGAGGCTTGTAGGGCTGATTATCTTTTCCACTGTTGCAACGGTATGACGGTGCCTTGTTTCGTGAAGCTTCACATGCTGTGACAAACATGACCATACACGTGAGGTGTTGTGCTTCAGGCATACAAAAACACCATGTGGCTAGTCGTAAGTACACTTGTACAACGATGATTCAACCTCTTATTAACCTACTCTCCCAGACGTCGATATCACGGGTTTGCTGCATCCTACCATGAATCAGAGCTATCAAAACTGCTTAAAAGCACCTCTCTTCACCTTGGTTTAAGGTTGATCTCAAAACTTTCTTCACACAAGTGACATCAACAACAGTATCCTGCTCCTCTTTCGTTCTCACCATGGGTAAACCCAAAAACGCCGCGCCTCAACATGGGCTCCAAAACCCTAACAAGAGATCTCGCAACAGGTCCCTGTCCGGGTCTCCATCGGAGGCACGACCGCCGAAGAAGACTCTCTTTGAACATGACATTCGAGATTGGAATCGTGTATGTACTTATGGTGGCATCACACGCTGCCATATCACAGACTCACTACTCGTACCGGCCGCTGATACTTCTCTTATTAGATGATGAAGGACTCGGCTCCCAGGCCAGAGGCACTACCATTCACTGCCGTTCGGGACTATATAAACGGTTGCCGGAGCCCCTCTCCTCTAACAGACCAAATCGACGGTTGGCTTGAAGACACATATCCCTCTGACATCTATCACAATTACTTGTACTCAGATATCCTCATCCAGAATCCATTACACAGACCTCAAGCAAGATACGCACGATCGGAACCTCCAAGTATGGGTCGCCGCAACGTACGAGGCAAGAGAGTCCGGTTCAGCACCCGGGTCTCTACCATCGGATCCTCCAGTGCTGGAGCTACGCCCAGCGGGCGGAACGGGGTTTCGACAGCGGCTCCGGGAACTACTACTCCCAAACTCACTGGTACACTTGTAGAAAACGCCCAGTACGAAGACATTAACCTAGCAGCGAACAACATCATCTACCGCGACCGCCGCGAAGAACTTCCAGAGCATATTTTACAACTTGTTGAGATTATCTCAGGTGATCGGGAGTTACAAGATTTATCGGTCGAAGACGTCGATGATGACGATGCCCTTGCTGATCTGGAGCGTGGAGCCGGCGAGCCACATGTCGAACAGTATATACAAAGCACACTTGTTACCTTGCCACCTCGAAACGACATACTAAAGCGAAGTGACAAGATCCCCATGGCAAGGTGGACCGTACCCAACACTGGTACTGCCCATCGAGTCAGCGGTCCTATTCCGGACATCCTCCTTGGCTACAATCTCAAAGGCGCATTTACGCCCGCCCAGCGAAGTAAACTCGTTTCAATGCAGCTGTCAGCAGCGAACAGGGACGGTCTCTGCTTACCATTCCTTCTTATCGAGCTCAAAGGCGATGGCCCCTGTAGCAACGGTAGTCTCTAGGTGGCGACTAACCAATGCCTCGGAGGATCATCTTCGTGTGTCAACATCGCTGACATGTTGAACGAGGAGCTTATGGAACGCGGACCCAAGGACATGGAACCAATCGGCAATTCTGTTTTTAGTGTCTCTATGAACGGAACAGAGGCGCGTCTATGTATTACATGGATGGAAGACGAAACCTTTTATGTCCAAAAGATCCGAACCTTTGCTCTTCAAGAAGCGCAGCAGTTGTTGGAGTTTCGCAAGTGCATTCTCAACATTATGGACTACGGTCGGAACGTGCGTCTTGAGAGCATTGGATCTGCACTTGACCTTTTACCTGAGGAGACATTGGAGAGCGTCAAATCAAGGAGTGACCTCTTATCCGAGGAGGGATTGGAAAGCATCAAATCAGTACTTGACCTTGACCTCTTGTCTGATGAGGAATTGGAGGCCCAGGGAATGAATGTCCGGCGGCTGCGAAGTCGAAACATACTGAGACCGTAAACATCAGTGTATTGGGTGGTGGTGATTTGGAAAGCATTAGATAGCTCGATTTAGTCAATATACGTGACGCTTGAATTGTCCTTTAAACATGGTTGACCTACTGTCAGAGTAGATGAGTGCTAGTGACATTGGCTCCAGAAAGGTGTGTTTGCCAGTGCAAATGGTCAGTTGAACACGTCCCGTTACGTCCCCTGATGATCCTCCTGTTGAGGTGTACAATGTGACATGGCGGAGACTTTCATTGCCACACACAAACACCGCATGATAGAGTCACTTGAGGCTCTGTGGTAACTCCTGTACACCGACCGTGTATTATGCCGTAAACCCGCATTGTGATTCAGTCCTGCCCATACTACAGCTATATAAAGTTCCCCTTTCCCGTTGTTGACGAAGAAATAGTTTTATCGTCACTCTTATATACCATGGAGGTAGTACTCGATCAGTAGTGCCACTTCTCTCAACATCTGGCTGCTTGGAGCTTCCAGCAACAAATTCTCGATGCTATAAATGCAGTGGTTGAGAAGCTCCTTGGGGCTCCTCAGTCCACCTATATTTCAGCGATCCATCGTCTTTGGACTCAGGGGTGAAGAGGACCTTCTATGCCAACGACAGCATCGCGATACCACCACTCGATTGTATAGTTTCACGTATTATAGCAATGATTTGCTTCGGGGTTGAACTGCGAAGAGGTTAGGCGAAATCACCTTCTACCAACACCGGCCTAGATTCTCTCTGACATGGCTACGAAGTCTTTATAGCGAATTTATCCCTCTTGTTACATGTATCTTATAAGAATTTCGCTTCGAAAACGCCTTCAAAACACCAGGCTTTGCTTTGTACAAGATAGGTCAATGCACAATACCCTGTCAGATACTTGGGCGTCTTCCCATGATGGACTTGTGGTGGAGTCAAAGAACCTTCAAACGCGTAAAGGCGAGCAAGGGCCATCTTTCGCTGAACGCCATTTGGATACATAATACAACATGTTGCTGTATTGGATTAAGCATCGAATCATCTGCAATATTAATAGTCAGGGAGGGTTGAGTTGATGCTACGGAAAAGTGTTCAAAGTTCCGCAAACCTCTGGTACTGAGATAACACCAATATATCACAAATAACAATTTAAATCAACTCCAACAATGCTGCATTCTACTAAAATAGGAAGTGTGTATTGATAGTATAATAATTAATATCGATTTCTCGGAAGACGAATACTCAGTCTACTTTAATTAGAGCTCTCTCTGATGCAGTCGCTGATCACAGCAACAGAAACTGGAGGAATAAATGGTATGAACGTAGTCAAACTCCGAACAAATCTGTTTACGACACCGTCTAAAGTCTCATACATTGAGCTGCAATCTATATCTTGCTTGTACTCCGACCGAAAAAGGTAACCAGACAAATGATCCCGTGACAGAAGCCCGACCCTGCCTACAGAGTAGCAAGCTTCCTTGCTATATCGCCAGTAGAGTCTCCATTGATAGTAAACTATGGCAGTATTAGTATTAAGTATTAGTCGAGTCTCTTCCAACCTACCGTTTGAGATCCGACAAGTTTGTTTCCATCCGTTGCTGTACTGATAATCGCTGCTGTTATGATCCCGGTAGAGTTGGATACCCCTGAAACACTCGGTTGATATACGTTGACACCCCCCTGTAAGATGGGTTAGCACGACATAGATCGAGTGAGAAACCTTCTGCCTTCTTACTTTGTTCGCAGCTCCATCCTTTCCTGCATTGTCAAGGTCTTGTATCCATTGATACAGCTTGTTCGAAACACTAATAAACCCGTCTCGTATCTCGTCCTCAAACTTGCACATGTTCGAATGATCCGCGGCGATAGAAAGAGCCGTAAATCCCATGGGGACAGCAGAACTCCTGTCAACTATGAAGCCCAAGTTGACTTTCTTTCGCTTGGTGGGGTGTTCCTCAAAGTAAAATGCCACCTCTATTGGGGCGTCGCTGCGTTGTCTCTCGTGAACTAGTTTGAGAAACTCATTGCTGATGTCCATTAACTTGTCTGACCGTTCATCTAAGTGTTTGAGCTTTTCTTGGTTGACTGAAACGATGAGGCGAAGATACTGAGTCACTATCAAAGCCCAATTTGCCTTGTCGGATCCTGTAAAGGGAGTTCCGAGAAAGAGCATGCCACGGACCTTGTCAACTAGTGCTTTCTCAGGAGTATTCGCTCCATACTGCTTGGAAATCGCGTTGGCGCATACCAAGCCTCCCAGACTGTGGCAAACAAACATGATAGGACGATCGGCCTGGTATGATCAGTACAGGCAATATAGTTTGTAGAAGCATGGACATTATACCGTATTCGTTCGTTCGCGGAGCCCTTTCAGACTATCGAATAGAGCTGCCGAGTGGTCGTTGATGGTAGTTGTAGGAGCAATAGGTGACTTGGCTTTACCAAGATTGAACAAGTGCACAACCTCAGCGTTGTAGCCAAAGGAGAGAATTCGAGCGTTCTCACATCTGGCAGGGAGAAGATCCTTGGGCCAGAACATAGAGGGGCTATCCTCGGTCTCCTCAAATGTCCAAGTCTTGATCCTGTCGCCGTTGAGACCGTGCACAAATACGATACTGAACGTAGGCATGTCAGATCAAACCTCAGTCTACACTTGATGATTCAAGGACAACTTACTCGACCTTGGCGTCTTGTGGGGACCCAGGTTCATACAATGGTTCTCCTAACCCGTTCGGTTCCATCTTGTGTCGAGTCTGAATATGATGTCTCCGAATAGTAAGCGAGCTTGGATAACAATCCGATGGGGGTTTGAAGGCTGCGAGAAAAGAACCGCATCGACAGTTACTTTTATAGCCAGCCCTACTTTGCATCAAGAGTTACATAACTACGTAGTAACATGCATGGATAGCTGTCAAGGGACGGGACGGGACGGGACCACGAGGGTGGTCCGCCACAACGCATGACTGGCTGGATATGTTGCGAACATATTAGCCTGCCTGCAACTCGACGATCATGTATCCATTCTCGTTTCTTTTGAGCCCCTCTTACGCTGTACCCCCACATCACGATCCACCAGGTTGGTTGATATAAGCCAGGCTGGGGCTCAGCCGACAGGAGATAGCGGCTACCACATGGGCTGAAAGGACAATATCTGTAATATGTATGGACCCTGAATTCGGTAACCCTCGCGAGTAATACCTAAGAGATAAGCTGAAAACAGGGTAATCAGCTGCCGTATATGTTCAGCTACATGCACAAGGACTGTGATATCACTTTGGCATCCACTCCCGCAACAACATACTTCAGTCAGTGGCCAATGCTCTCGGATCTCTACGAAGATCACTGCAGTATTATCTCCACCTATACACGAGTGAGTGCGCTCTTGTTGTTATATTTTGACCCCGCTGTGACGAAGATACGCATAAAATCGTTGGAAATTACATTCGATACCCCAATGACTGTATCGTCTTCGGCCTCTTAGACCAATCGTCCAAGAATATCAGGTACATAGCCAAGACGCCCACTTCTACCAGAGATTGTTGACAAGGCTCTAAATCCAAGAATTGACAAGGGCGAGCGCTTTGACTTACACTCTTTGCTGCCTGACATGGGTCGCCCTTCCGCATCGAGCTGAACCGAATATTTGTCCCAGAGTTGCTTTTTGCAGTTACCCAAGCTTATAAATGACTGTCACTTCTACCCTTCTGGGCTAGGACCGGCTACTCGAAGCTCAGAAGATTAATCTGTGCCGTAGTCTCGCCATGGCGTCTCCTTCATTCTCTGGCACATTGACAACAAACACGCCACTTCCGTTAAACTGTACCAAGGATGTATCTGATTCATCAGGGATCATAGCTGGAGGTGTATTTGGCGGTAACTTGATTGGTGAGTTTCGACATCCAGCTAAATGACATTGCTAACATCACACTCGTAGGCGTTCAAAACAGTACCTACAACTACAATCGTAAGAAGCCCGACGTCTAAGGAATTGATGAAATTGACTGACTATTTTGACCTTTGGACAGAAAGCATTACAGGGCATGACCCAACGAAGCATAAACACGAAGTTCTTCAATGGCTGTGTCCGCAGGATATCTTCTCTTCACTTACAACCCCGGCCCAGGGACAAGGTGACCAAGACGCTCACAAAAATGCCGGAGCAAGTTTCATGAGCTCCTCCCAGTTTGGAGACTGGGTTTCTGGAAAGGAAAAGAGACTCTGGGGAATGGCACCACGTAAGGCATCCTTCATCATAGCATGGATTTAGACTCACATTTGTTAGCTGGCGCGGGAAAGACATTCCTTGTGTAAGAGACCTATGTCTATGGTTTAGATGTCATAGCTTCTAATATTTCCTCCAGTTCCCGTATTCAGGCCGAGCTGGCGAACCACGCCATGCTCAAAGGCGATAAGAGTACCTCCAAGGTGGCTGTCCTGTACATGCATTACGGTGGTAATCACTCAGCAGATATGCTGCTCGCTTGTATTCTCAGGCAATTTATCCAAGACTCGCCCTCAATCCCACCCAAAATCGAGGAGTTGAGAAATAAGAACCCAGGCGCTCAACCAGATACACGAGACCTTGTGCCACTCATTCAAGGACTTGCTAACGACAACAACCTGTTTCTTGTTGTTGATGCCTGGGATGAGTGCAAGCATGAGGTTGGACGGCTATTTCTTAACGAAATCGCCCCCCTGGACGATGATATATCTGTATTCATCACCTCGAGGTTTACTAGTGACACCGAAAGCTGCCTTTCTGACTTTCGATCCGTCAAAATCTCGGCCACCGTCGATGATATTCGAGACTACGTCAGCCACATCATTGCACATAATAAGCGGTTGAATGAGTTTGTACGAACTGATAAGAAACTTGAGAACGATATCAAGCACAAGCTCATCAACCAATCCGGCAGAAATGATTCCGGGGCTATTATGTAAGTGAGATACTTTCTACTACATGTGCAGATACTTATCTGTTATGCTAGATTCTTGCTCGTTCGATTACACATGGATTCCCTAAAGGAACAAGTTCTTCTGGAAGATGTCAGAATCAAGTTGAACGAGTTGAAACACGACATCAATGACAAGTACCGAGACATCATAAAACGTATTGGCAACCAAGATTCGTCACGACAGAAGATTGCCGTAAACGCCCTTGCTTGGATCACCCACGCATATCGTCCGTTGATGGCTGAAGAGCTTCGACAGGCTCTTGCTGTCAACCCAAAAGACCGACAATTCAAGCCGGGAAGAATGCCACTGGTAGACGACATCATTGCTTTCTGCTGCGGGATGGTCGTGCACGATCGCTCTTCGGATACCTTTCGGCTCGTTCACAACACAGCAACAGAATTTATGAAGGGTCTCGGCGGCGAGACTCTCGCCATTAGTGACGAAGGGTTCAAGGATCCTCACTGCTACATATCCCAAGTTATCGCAACCTACCTATGCATACCTGCTCTTGAACAGCCAGATGATACAGATCAGATGAAGTCGTACGCAGTCGATCTAGATGAGTATCCGCACCACCATGATGAACAAAAGTCGTATGAGACTCAGCACCGAGGATATCGTAGGCCGGTCGACAAGAGAAACCCCAACGGAATCTCGTACCGAAGAAAGATATGCACATTTCCGCTGACCAAGTACGCCGGCATGTACCTTGGTCGCCATCTTCGCGCCATACGGGATCTGCAGTCTGCTCCCGCCAAGAATGCCCTAGATATTACCTATGAGCTCCTGTCTCAGAGGCCGAAAAGACTATTCTACGACCGTCTACTTGATCACTCACGTTCCTACCCTCCCCTAAAACCAGAAGTCAGTTATCTACGCCGGGCCTTTGGCTCCGCTAGGTCTCACAGTTACGACGATGAAATAGACTCATCAGATGAAGAAGGGCACACTGACCCCTCGGCTCCTTCACGCAAGATCACGCCTCTGCATCTCGCAGCTCATATCGGTATCACTGAGCTAGTTTCTCGCTTCCTGACCGATGCGGCTCTCCTTCAAGTGAGAGACTACAGTGGTCTGAACCCGTTGGGTGTTGCTCTATGCTCGGGCTACACTGACGTAGTTCTGTGCCTACTCAAGGCAGGTTCGAACTTGGATCTTGAGTCGAGAGAGGGATGCCACCTCTTGTTATTCGCAGCGCAATCAGATATTCGAGCCCAAGAAGTAGTTCATCGTATCCTTGAGCATTCGCTACTTATTCCAAACAAGGGGAGGAACTTTTTCTTTGAGTATTTGAGGTGGCTTTGGATACTGGCAATCACCAAACTTCGTTACCATGGTTCAAGAATTCTTCAACTTTGCCAAGCATCACGTCCATGCTGGAGAGCTCCTCAGCCTGATAAGAAAGAGTCGCCATCTACGAATGCGAGCCCCTCAGAAGCTAAAGTTGAGAAAACGGTGCATTTCTCGCTTAGTGCCGAGGACCTCACAACGATGAGTCCAACTCCGTCCACGTTCCGTATACCGAGGACTTACAGTGAAGCGATCTTCACCCCAAAACGTCAAGAGCAGAGAGACTATATCAAACTTGTTGCAGCAGCCCTTCATAATGACTGCGAAAAGATCGAGTCTCTTGTAGAAGAAGGCAGAGTACTTCTCGAACCCTGTCACGGCCGCGGTCACCAAGACTCCCTCAGGTTATTTGTCAACCTGGCGTTGTTTTTGGCTTTGGAGAACAATAACAATGAAGTGGTCAAGCTTCTGATCGAAGGTGGTGTTTCTAAAGAGTCGAGAGACTTTAACCACAGGACACCACTTCATCGAGCAGTCATCAGGGGTAACGTCAACTTGGTTGAGTATCTGATAGCCTGCGGTGCTGAGGTGAACGCTCTGGATGTTCGAGAAGAAACACCATGGACCCTAGCTGTAAGAAACCACGACGCGAAAAGTAAGTCATACCAAGTATGCCAATTATGTGCAGCCTCGAACTGACAAAGTGTAGTGTGTGGTATTCTTGTCAAAGCTGGTGCAAATGTTCACACACGTAGTTACAACGGGGAGACTCTACTATACGAAGCCGCTGCGGGTGGCAAAGCCAAGATCGTGAAGCTCCTCCTTGACCAAGGTGTCAATCCTTCAGTTCAAACAGCCTACGGATGGTCCAGTCTACACTGGGCTGCTGGAAATGGCATGCTGGAGTGTGTTCGACTGTTGCTGGATGCTGGTGCTGAAGTGAATCCCTTGAGCGACACGCAGAAGTCGCCATTGGACATGGCAATTGATGGGAAACAGACAGAGATTGGGGATATTCTCCGACACAGAGGCGCCAAGACTAGTGCTGAGCTTTATTCGCAGTATGGCGCGCCTCACTACTCGCCCTTCAGCCAGTGGCACTTTGGAGACGAAGAGAGTCATAGTGATTCCGGAGATGAGGAGTAGAGCAGTGGGTTGGGAGAAGAAGACGATAGCAGCGAGTACGAAGAGGAGAGTGACAGTGAGGAGGATATCCTTTGATGTTAATTTTTACTGCATTCTTCACGATGCAATTATTGCATGTATTGCGACTTGTGGTCACAATTTAAAACGTCGATATAAATATCCTTGTTCAATTGAGCTTCCATTGTGGTAGATTATTTCTCTGATGCGCGCCTCAAATCATACTGAGCCAGGCGGAAAGAGCAACAATAGACGCCAGTAGTGCCTGTAACAAATACTCGGCTGTTCCTGACTTGGGCAACGTGTGTCTTGTGGGTATTTGGCGCATCAGATGCACTTGCCGTGGTTTGACACACTCGCTACGCGAGACCTCATCAGCCCGATAAGTTTACTGATGATGTTACTATAATCCATTCATCAGTACCTACCTAATGAGTCTCGAAAGGATCAATCTTGATCCATCAGATTCAGCTGTCTTCTCCAAGTTTTACCCTACAGCACCAATGCACAACATTATGTTCCTATTGGCCAAACTAATGATGGCTGCCGCAGCACTACGCGCACTACCAGGGGCATTCAACCTGGCAAAGTCGGCTTTGTATGATGACGAAAGCTGCATATGTCAGTAATCAATCATCAGCTTGAAACTATTTTCTTGATTGAATGACGATGAGAAAAGACGTTGACTATCGAATACTACTTGGACAAGATTGGATGATCAAGTTGGGCATTGAGTCCTTACACGTGACGTATTTGAACCGTATTGCCCAGGTCGTGAGCCTTTCACGTGCTAATGACTGTCGTCATCGAAGCCATCGCCGTCTTGTAACAAACCTGTACACACGTTTCAGTTGGTGTCGTGTGTAACCACCCATTCAACAAGTACTCGATGCCAACAGATAGTTGGTTCGAGAACCTCCGAATAGGGTGCCTGGACACCAATCCCTTGACAAAGACTGTCATCTCCCAAAACAAAGACCCTTCTAAGCCTCTTCAGCTTACGATGCCCACTCCTCCCTGATGGCGCTGAACCCTGATCATCTTCCCTTTTGTCCCTTACAACCGCCCTGAACTCTGTAATTGAAACCTGTCCTGAGTTGACGCATCTGCACAGTGTTGTAACGACATACGGTCTTACAGCCACTTGTTCATTCCATCAGTTTCAAATTGTAGGTCCCTGCACTGTGCGATAACCTGAGTATGACAGAAAGAAATATCAGTCTGTCCCGTCTAGAGTGCCTCGCTTATTTAGTCTCTTATGATATCACTCAATTCAGGCCACCCCTCTTGTCCTGTATTGGAGCTTGAGCTTGGGCCATAGCGTCCGTAAACCTAAAAGCGGGGGCAGGCTCCGTCACTGAATCACTAACCCCCCTGCCTTGATTCTTTACTCGTCCAACTCCCGCCAACTTGTCTTCTTTCTTCCCTCTTCAACCAACCTACGTTTCTGACATTCTCAAGCACCAAGCTTTACGCATCTCTACGACTCAATACATACATTCACCAACATGGCTCCTCCGCCAAACCCCAATCTTCCTCTCCAGGAGAGGCTTATGGCTCTTGCCCAAACCCTTCAGTGTACGTGGTCAACTTGCGCTTTCTAGATCGCATTGCTAATCTTTGTCACAGTCGGTTGGTTTGTCGGGTATGTGATGACTGTTGCGGCCTCGCTCGATAGCTAGATTGTATGCTAACTGGCGTCCTAGACACCTAACTCTTATCCTCGCTACGATTCGATATGGCTTTTCCTGGCTGAGAATGAACTACTATACCGGCATGGCCAAGTTCTCTTACCGCACAGCATTTATCGCCGCCGCTGTCACCTATGGTATCGTCGTCTACAAGACTATGCGCGCTCGCGCTAAGAGCGGACAGCGTGCTGCCCCCACTCCCTTGGCTATGCTTGCCGATGAGAACATACAATACCTTGGTAAGTCAGTCACATGCAACCATGTAACATGCTAACAGTAATAGCCATGTCTCTTGTTTGGCTGTTCTGCCCTCAGTACCCCCTCGCCTTGATCCCTTACACCATTTACTCGGTCTTCCACGTTGCCACCTACACTCGCGCCAACCTGATCCCCGTTGTCGTCGCTCCCAGGCCTGCGCCCGAGGCTGATGGTGCTACTCCTAGCCGCCGAACCAGCGTCGACCACCCTATTGCCAACAAGATTGGCGCTTTCGTGAAGGAGTACTACGATGCCTCAATGGCCATTGTTGCTTCTCTTGAGATTGCTCTGTGGGGCCGTATTTTCCTTTCGGCCATTCTCTTCCAGCGTCGATCTTGGATTCTGATTGTTCTTTACACCGCATTCCTCCGCGCTCGTTACACTCAGAGCACCCACGTTCAGCACTCGTTCTCTCAGTTGAGCGCCCGCGTTGACTCTTTCGTCAGTGCCCAGGGAACTCCTCCTGCTGCTCGTTCCATCTGGCAGTCTGTCAAGGAGGGTGCAAGACAATTCCACGATGCTACTGCTCTGGTTAACGCTGGTCCCGCTAAGAAGTCCTCATAAGCGAGGGGAAAATAAGATTGGTCATGGAATTGGTATAATTTAGATGTTAAGATTGAGAAAATTATAAAATTCTATCCTAAGTTTGTGTAGCTATGAGTTCTTTCAAGTCATGATTATCCTGATGTTTCATTTTGACTGCGCGCTTAACTGGCCTTTCCTCCCTTGGCATCACAACGTGGGGCCAGATTGAGGCATTGCGATGGGCTGTGTAAGGCTATGCCAGAAAATTCTCAATTACGAAAAGAACGATCATTCATGTCGTCGTCTTCGTCTGCTTACTTTCATCCTGTTTGTGATGATTCGACTGCGATCAAGTAGTGGGGCATCGGGATGACGTCGCCTCGAGTTACGCATCTCAGCCTGACATCAACCGGTTCTGTTCATTTACACTCCAGCATCCGCTTCAACTCCTCTTTTAACGTTTAGCGGAAGTACGAGTGGCCATTCTAATCACTTAAGTAATTTTTACTGCTCCACGGCTGAAGCTAATCATGGCGTCTATCTTGCGACAGATTGTCGCGGGACCTCGTGCTCGCCATCCTGAAGCTGGCTTGGATCTTTGCTATGTTACGGATCACATTATCGCAACGTGAGTTGTCTTGCGAGATTACAATTCCTACTCTTTTTGGGACTCTGTTCTGAGTGCTAACATGGTCTAGATCTGGACCTTCAGAAACATACCCCCAACTCGCATACCGAAACCCTCTCGATCAGGTCGTCAAATTCCTCGACAGCAAACATGGCGACGACTGGGCCATATGGGAGTTTCGCGCAGAAGGAACAGGTTACCCCGATGAATCTGTGTACGGTCGCGTGAGGCATTACCCATGGCCTGACCACCATCCCCCGCCGTTCCGACTCGTTCCAATGATCATGGCCAGCATGCGCAACTGGCTGCACGGCGGCGAATTAGATGGCGGAAAAGTCGCAAGCGATGGGAGACCCATGTCGTCGAGCAAGGGTACTCTCACTCAAGAACAAAAGGATGCGAAGCGCGAGAAAAGAGTCGTTGTGGTGCACTGCAAAGCCGGAAAAGGACGCAGTGGTACAGTGAGCTGCAGTTATCTCATCGCAGAAGAGGGATGGAAGCCTGAAGATGCTCTTGCGCGATTCACCGAACGACGTATGCGCCCCAAGTTTGGTGCTGGTGTATCAATCCCCTCGCAGCTCCGTTGGATCAGTTATGTTGAGCGCTGGACCAAAGGCGGCAAAAAATACACCGATCGACCTATCGAAATCGCCGAGATTCACGTCTGGGGCTTGCGCCATGGTGTCAAAGTAGACATTGAAGGATTCAGAGACGAGGGTAAAAAGATTGACGTCTTTCACACGTTCAAAAGACAAGAGCGCGTGGTCGTTGACCCAGCAGCACCAGAGGAGAGCGGTATCAGCGACATGATTTGGGAAATGGCAGGATATCCTGCTGCAAAGGCGAACCAGAAAGCGCCGGAAGATGCGCACTACTCTGATGCAACAAACCCCGGAGATGATCCCGCGACTGAAGACAAGGGCAAGAAACACGCTCTCAAGAGAAAGGGTACAGAGATTTTGCACAAGGTGTCGTCAAAGGGCACGAAGCCCAAAAACGGATCTGCTTCATCGTCAAAGACGGATGTTACAGATAATTCCGAGGAAGAGCCTGGTGGTATGGCAGTCATTTTGAGGCCGACTGAACCAGTTCGCATTCCAAACAGCGATGTCAACATTTCGGTCGAGCGTCGCAACAAGACTCCCAAGAGCATGGGTCTTACTATGGTCACGGCTGTCGCACACGTCTGGTTCAACACTTTCTTCGAGGGCGAGGGACCTGAAAGGGACGGCAAGGCTCTTGACAGCGGCGTCTTTAGCATCGAGTGGGATGCCATGGACGGTATCAAAGGTTCAAGCCGCAAGGGTTCTCGTGCTTTTGATCGTATTGCTGTGGTGTGGCGTGTAGCCGGTACCGATGCCTTGCCTGAGGAAGTGGTCGAGCCAGCAGAGGGACAGCCAGTACCTCAAGTTCGACCGGCAGATTGGCAGGGCGCAAACAAGGAAGATCCAGATAGCCAGAAGGATCTGGGTCTCAGAGTGCAGAGCCCTGCCAGTGCGGATGTGAGCAAGGCCAGTAGCATGAGAAGCACAGAGGAACCTGGCGAGACGAAAGATGGGGAGCTTGAAGGTGTGAGGTCCAGTGGTCCGACAGGAGAGGATTTGCACGTCGGTGATCACGGGGAAGTTAAAGATGGGAACAAGAAGTAGCATGATGATATCCATGTAATTGAAAGGAAACGGGCATATAGAAACACAATCATTCAACAGCTGGGTATCTTAAGTGACTGACATCGGATCAGCGGTGTCTACCTCTACCTCCCCTGTAATGTCTATCCCCTCGATATCCCCCATACGGTCCTCCTCGTCTATCTCCACGGTCTCTGTGCCCACGGTATCCTCCCCGTCCAACTGGAGGACCCTCCTCAAGAGGAAGCGGCGCTATCGGCTCTTCAACCTCGACCTCGTACTCTTCATATTCATCCTTAAAGAATTCACTCGTCATCTCTTGCTCCCTCTTTGCAGCCTCGGGATCAAACACGAATCGCATCGTCCCCTCTTGTCCGCGCGCCGTACGTCGTCCTGAAGCATCGCCTGGCCACGATGCCGCTGTTACGGGCGTTGTGGAAGATGCAGGTGTCGAGGGCTGCGGATCCTCGGCTTCGCAGCGGGTGCAAAAGTTCAGGTATCTCGGTTCGAAAGCCTTGTCAAGATCGTTGTTAAGCCGAATCTTGATATCGATAACCCTGTTCTGATCAATCTGCGCCCCGATCTTTGTAGATTTGGAATGCTGCACATAAAGATCTAAAATATCCAGCATCGTCTCCATGACCGCACCACGACTGTACTGCGGTTTCGTCTTTGTGTATTCGCGGACCTTGTCGACGTGCTGCTCCGTTATGAGAGCTGTGAGCTCCACGATTGCCATGACCATGGAAAAGGTTGTGCCCTTGATGGGGACAAAGGTCTTGTAGATGTCGATGCACATTGTGTATGCTGTGTTGTAGAATGGTTTGCCCTCTTTGCCGAAAATGTCACGGACGACTTTGACCAGGAGTTTTTGCGGATAGCGCGTCCGGAAGTCAAAGCCGATCGTTTCGAGGATGAGACGTTCGAGGCAGATAATAATCTTGCCTTGTTCAAATATCTGAAAAGTCAGTTATGATCTGGTCTTTTGGGACATGGCATACCTTGTCATCCGGTGCGGCGGGCTTATCGGGGTTCTTGACCGCATGCGCTGCTGCTAGAATATCCTTGGACTTTTTGATTGTATCCTCCACTTTGCAAGCAACAAATAACGAAGCCAGCGCCGCGTCTTGGTAGTCGTACTCTGCATCCCGGAAGTTGAGTCGAAACTTGTGAAAGTACGTGGACGCCGTATCGAAAGTACGAACAGGTCTATCGAGTCAGTCGTGTACCATCGACAAGATTGTGCACATACAGCTGTAGGTATTCTCTGACGTTATCAATCAGCTGCACGCCTTTGAGGCTGTAGTTATCTTGTCTCGCGGGATCGCAGCCGTTGTCTTTGAGCATGCGACGCAGCTTGAGCTCTGATGTGTATTGGTTCGAACTGGAGATGAAGCCTGGATGAGGTCCGATTTTGGGTACACCGTCGCTGTTTGTCGCGGGTGCATCACGGTTGGATGCCATATTGGTTGTAGTCTTTATATCGTTCTGCAGGCTTTTCGTCGGGATCGTCTTGTTGCGTTTGTGAGTCTCGGTCGCAAGGCCAGAAGTCGACCACGGGTGCCAGGTTCGACGGCTCTGTTCGCGCGTTGCTTTAGAAAGAATATACAATAGTAATTAAAGCGATTGGCTTGGGCAAAATGCTACTTTTAGTGATAGAGCAAAGTTCATGTACTGTCGCGTGGAAATGAAATCACTTGTCATGATGGTTGCGATGGGGCGGAAGCTTTGATGTGGCGCAGTCATGCACAGCCACAGTTTCGTCCATTCTGAAGAGAACCTTTATCACTGAAACGAATCTGGTTATTGAATTGTTATATTGGAGTTGATTTCTGTAGTCCTTTCGACCCTTATTTCCCTCTTGAGCTGTTGTGATTATGCAGTCAATCATGAGTTCACCATGGAGCTCAATCCACGTACCAACCCTAGACCTGTTCGATTTATATCTAGAATACGGCAGAATCACCAACAATACAGAGTCAGTACTTGTTGGGTTCATTGTGTAAATAAATAGATAGAAGTACTTTATGTTTAAGTTTCTGTGGTCAACGGAATAGTATGTAGGCGTGGTTTCATGATCGTTTGACGAGTTTAAGTCAATGTCGCAGCAACGCACAAATACCCATGAATATAGGATAATCAGCAACTTCGTACAAGGCCAGAAGTCAATACAAGTATCCGAATCAATACAAGTATTTGAACCGCAACAAGAATTAACTGATACTGCGTACAGATAGTCTTGACTGGTCGCGTGCTGTGCAGCTATTGTCAATGGATGTCTCAGCCCAGAATCCGAGGCACTGATCGGCGCTTACTTCCACTAATGAGTCCACTTATTTTGGAGTCGCGTCGGGAAGTTGGGACCTGCATGTTGGAGATCGGGGAAGTTGCTTCTCCACGAGAGGAAAGAGTGAGTTGTATAATGTTTGCAGAGATTGGGGACGATGGAAAGATCTATCTACTAAGGTAATTATAATGCAAGAAAGATCTATCGCAAGGCTTCAGCTCTTTCCTTGCCAAGCCCCCCCGTCCCCGCGTTCCTTCCATGGAAAGTGGAGGTCATAGCTCTGATGCATGCGACAGACCTTAGACCCTGACGTCTTCAACTCCAGGCTCCCCCAGACAACTCTCCGTTCTCAACATCCATCACATTTATCGTCATTGCACGACAAAGCGAGGGAAAAAAGTCGACCTTTGAATCGCAATACATCATCAAATCGATATCGCAAGTTATCATGCTTTACCCTTCCTTGCTCCGTTTTGGCTTTGCCATCGGAGCTCTGGCTGGTCATGGCCACGCGGCACCTGCACGCACCAATGACGACCTCACTGATACTCCCCTCCCCGTTGTCGTTTGGCACGGTCTGGGTGACCAGTTCAACAGCGATGGCATGAAGGGCATCGAAGAACTCGCTGAAGCCATCAACCCCGGTACTTTTGTTTACATCATTTCCCTCAACGGAGACCCCAGCCAAGATCGCTCTGCTACCTTTACTGGCAATGTCACGGATCAGATCAGCCAGGTCTGCGAGGAACTTTCCAAGCACCCAATCCTCTCTACGGCACCCGCTATCGACGCCATCGGTATCTCCCAGGGTGGTCAGTTCCTACGTGGTTATGTCGAACGATGCAATTGGCCGCAAGTCCGTAGTCTTGTTACCTTTGGCAGCCAACACAATGGTATCGTCAAGTTCAAGGCTTGTGGTCAGAATGACTGGCTCTGCAAGGGTGCCATGGCCCTTCTTCGGTTCAACGTCTGGAGCAACTTTGTGCAGTCACGTCTCGTTCCAGCCCAGTACTACCGCGACCCCAGTACCGAACAGGATTACAACAACTATCTCGAAAACTCCAACTTTCTTGCCGACATCAACAACGAACGCGAGCTCAAGAACGTCAAGTACAAGGCGAACCTCGGCAGTTTGACCAACTTTGTCATGTGGATGTTTGAGGACGATACATTGGTTGTGCCAAAGGAATCTTCATGGTTTGAGGAGGTTAATGGTACAGAGAGCATTCCCCTCCGAGCTCGCAAGCTCTACCAGGAGGACTGGCTAGGTCTCCGAGGCGTGGATCGCAATGGTGGTCTTCACTTCCGAAGCGCCCCTGGCGATCATCTCCAGGGTATGGACGAGTTGCTCAACCAAACCTTTACAGACTACTTTGGTCCCTGGAAGCGAAGTTTCTCGGAGGATGTCTGGCAGGAGCTGTAGCAGGGTAGCAGAAAAGTTGGCCTCCTAAGTCTTTGGGTAAAGTAGTGTAAGAATCTAGTCCAAGTAGCATAAACTGACCTACAATTGTTTCTTATGCTTCCAGATCCTGCGATCACTTGAGCCCTATGCCAAATGCCGGACCCAACAGTCGAGCCAGCACCATCTTTGCAAACCCGTGACAATAATAAACACCGACCGATGACTGGGACTGGGACTCAGATTCCACTTAGATTCAGACTTGGACTTGGACACTGTGATTGTAACGGCTGAGTTCGCAGCTTCCCATGGTACCCATTCACGACAACTAATCAGACTGATGGACAAGGCAGTGTATTATTCCAGCTAGTATTTTTAGGAATGCAAGTATACAGTTCGTTCTATTCTGGTTTTTCCATTTCAACGCCCCAACACCGATGCGAATACATTTAGTTGTCAATAGCCTTCTTGGCCGAAGCCTTTTGCTTTCTCAATCGGGTCTTGCGGTCAGAGATTTGCTTATCAAGCTTGTTGTCGTCGGCCTCGGGAACATCCTTCCGCTTCTTAGCCTTCTTTGGTGCAGCCTCGACCTCCTCGGCGTTCTCGAGCGACTTGCGCTTCTTGCCAATGTTGGCCTTTTCCTTGGCCGCCTCATCCTCAGCAATGACATCCTTCTCGTCAATCCAGAGCTCATCGGTCAACCAGATGGGGAGAGCAGTGGTCTCGGGTCCCTTGATGTAGATGCTCTTCATGTTGCGCCACTTCTGGGGAATCCACTTCTCGATCATACCGGTAACAACAGCGTCGACATTGTCGGCAACTTGCTGGGCGGTCCAACCAGAGTATCCAATTCGGATAGAAGTGTTTGTTGATGGGGTGAGGCTGACGAAAGCAGAGTCGACTGCCTTTTGGACCTCCTTGGCGACCTCAGCAGCTGTGCCAGAGTTGACGGTGCCCTCGGTCTTGACACGCTTCTGTCGCTTTCCGTCGACCTTGGGAGCCTTGGCCTGCAGGTTGACGGGAACCGGTCGCTTCTGTGTTGTCTTGTAAAAGGTCTTGCCTAGGAGCTTGGGTAACCGGTTGATGATGCGGTCGTCGCCAAGGAAGATGTCGGCCTCGTTGAAGAGCTTTCTCTGAGCCTCGTACTGGCTGTACTTGGCCTTGAGCTTGCCATAGTCGACAACACGAGTGATGCGCTTGCGGAGCTCCTCAGGGAACTCCTCGGAGGCGACAAGGTTCTTGTAGTGGCGCTGAGGCTCGGCGGTGATTAGACAGATAGTCGTGGTCTCGTCGTTGTTGAGCGAGTGAGGAAGGGAGATCTTGCCGGGCTGCAGACGGGCCTTGTCGACGATGTGGCGCTTGGTGGTCAAGTTGAGCCAGATGGGAATCTTTTCCGAGTCTTGGTCTTCGAGGAGGTTGCGCTTTTCAGACTCGTCGGCCTTTTGCTTGGAAGCCTTCTTGATGTGTGCCAAAAGAGCCTTGGACGCCTTGAGGGTCTGGGATTGTTAGGGAAGCTGCAGAGGTGCATTGTCGCGGAAAACTTACCTGATCAGGGTCAATTGCGGCGACAGCGGCCGAACCGGTAGCGACGACTTCCTTTGAGGGCGCCATTGTCGCAAAATGAGTTGATGTTGGGATGTAAAAGTTGTTGATATGATAGTGGGGGCTCTACTTTATCAGTAGTCGAGGAAAATAATTTTTTTCTGATGGTCGCGATCGGAATATGCAAGACCCGAGCTCCGGTCCAGGGTCTTAGCGGCCACGGCCTCGGACTAAATTGGGTCCACTTGGACGGCCTAGACGGCTTACAAGATGATCCTTCAACATAATCTCAACGATTAAATCATCATCTAACAATTGCTATACTGTTTCCAACTCGAAGAGACTGTTTATATCGACTGAAGAAATAATGTCCCCAGAGATGCAAGATCCCAGCAACAGGAGATCCTCCTGTGACCAGTGCAGTACAACGACCCGCAATTTCCGCTCATATCCGGGGTAACGCTGATCAGTCCAGGACAAAAGAAGCTCAAATGTGATGGCGGGTACCCGTATTGTGGAAGATGTTCGAGCATATCAGAGACGTGTATATACTCGGCCAAGCTGCCCATGGGAAGACCCAAAAAAAGAAAACTCAGCGAGGCCCCTCACAGCAGTGCGGAGAGCAGGACATCGCCGTCAACTTTGGCTACAAGTATCACAAGCGAGACGGGGAGTGAAGTGGAGAGGAGGTCAAGTTTTGATAACTGTCAACACATGTCGGATGATGCAACGTTGGAGATGATTCTTGGGTGAGTGTACCCAAAATACCTACCTTGATGATGCTGACCCATTTCAGACCAGATACAAACGTTGATCCCACGCTATTGGCTTTCGAGACAGACCCCGGTCAGCAAAGTTGCGCGTGTCTTGCAAATCTTTATCTTTCGTTGGAAGAAATCCGAAAAGCAGATGACTTGCCCTTTACATCTCGATTATCAGTCCTGCGGCATTTGACAACCACAGCAGGAGGGATTATTCAGTGTCAAATATGTCCCACCAAGTTTCTCTGGGCGATGCAGAACGCTCAGCTTCTAAACACTTTGATCATATCCCTGGGAGAGGGGTACAAGAAGATTGTGAAATCTGTCGAGGACGAAACGATACAGGCTGCAGAAGCCAAGGAAGCAAAGATTGTATCTATTACCGAAGATCAACAACCTGGCACGCCAGGATTCCAAATGAGCCTGGATCCAGAAGATTGGCAGAATATTGCAAACAAAGCCATCAAAGCAGAGCTGTTTGGCACTAAACACTCCACAACGACGTCGTTTGTGGAAATGCTGCAGTGGATGGAGGATAGACAGAATGCATGGCACTCAGGACATACTCATCTTCCGCCAGGGATTGGGACTCGTATGCATCATCAAATGCATGAGAAGGAACCGCATTGTGTTTCGGTTGTGAAGCATACGAGGGATATGGTATGTCATCTATTGTCCGATGTTTGAGAAGGTAATGTGAGATCTAGCGTTGGTTTGGTAAGAGAATGAAAAGGAAAGGAAGCACTCAATTGAAAACTCGGCATGTGGAAAAACCTCGAAACTGGCACGGAACCGGCAACCCAGGGAGAATGGCATTCCTCGGAGCTGGCAATCCTCGGACAATGGCACCCTCGGAGCCGAGCCGATGCATTGGGAAACTGGAGAAACACGACACAAGATCTGGTCAGGGATATTAATTGTGTATGGCCAGATTATGGGGCTCTAGCCGCACGAACCACGCGGGATTTTGGACAAGCAAGACACTCAATACTTCCGTGACACAACATGGAGTGGTCAGGACAGGAAGACTGACTCATTCCCCCACATCTGTTGGGTCAGGAGTTGGCGAGCTATGCAAGAATTAGATCAGATAAAGAGAAATTGCTTATGGCCGTTCACCGATGCACCTCCCTACAGCCTCATTGGAAATTCTGATCAAAGTTTTGCATTGCTGGCACTTGAAAAACGCAGCTACTTATGGGTATCTGCCAAAGTGTGGAAGGATAGAACAAACCTCACTCCCAGAAAATGGTAGGCCCAGAACAAACCTCACTCCCAGGTCCGGAGTGGTCGTCCATCTCACCCTGAGGGGTGTTAGAAGTCTGGGCGGCTAAACCCACTGGGAGACATGGACAGCAGGTGAGTCACTGACAACTATGCTTGCCAAGGTCTGTAGGTCAGTCACATATGACATAACAGTGCAGACGCTGGCTGCCTCTCAAGTGTTCTGGAGTTGAGCCTCATTGGTGTGACCAGTATTTACCTCACGATGGAGGCCTCGACCTCGGTTATGCTCACCAGTGAGAGCACGACGCAGAGCAAACAGCCCGACAACCTCTCACCCACATCCCGTCCGCTGATCTCAGGCATGGAGTTATCTCCCGAGATCAACCAGGCTTCGGCTCGGGCCGTTGGAGGTCTGACTGGAAGCACTGCATTGTCCATCAACAGAAGCGAATCATACGTTAGTTCTGGAGCCACCTTTATTGGTAATGGCCATCAACACAACGGCAATCACACCCAGTACAACGACCATTCACTCAACTTGGCTCCCACATTCACTTTCAATCTGAATGTCTACCTTGACTCAGCGATGCTGTGTTCTCTGGTGCAGTATGGACCCCCACATCTGTTGGAAAGGAAACGTACGACCGCCGGCCTGGGTAATATGCTGATATTGGCTCAGGTTGTCTGTCTGGCTTTGATCTGTTCAAAGATGCCATAAAGACGCTGTTATCAGCACTGACCCACTCTGCATCGGGGTATTAACCCTCGTGATGCACTGCATTGTGGCACAAATATTGATGCTTGCTGATTGGCCATTTTGCTAAATATTCGCAGCATGATCTTATCAAGAGGTGCCAACCCTACATGAGGATTGTGATTATGAGGGATTTAGCCGAGTTGAACTGCGTGATGTGCGTATATATCAAGGATAGGTAGAACCATGTCTTGGGTTACCTGGGAAGACCCTGGAAATGGATATAATGCGCGGGTTTAATCTGCAAAACTCGGTAGAAATGATAGATAGATACCCAATATGACTTGTATAGCCCCCCACAGTAGAGGTGTCTGCTTATGCTCCGTCTGTTCAAACTAGTGGTGCAGTCAT
Organism: Fusarium pseudograminearum CS3096; assembly: GCF_000303195.2. Classification (NCBI taxonomy): domain Eukaryota; kingdom Fungi; phylum Ascomycota; class Sordariomycetes; order Hypocreales; family Nectriaceae; genus Fusarium; species Fusarium pseudograminearum. The sequence continues at coordinate 769,950 of NC_031953.1, read as the reverse complement.
GTCACTCACCGGGCCCAGTGACTTGGCTTTGGAGTACATATCGCATTGTAGATCAGTATGGAGGTATGGAAACCATGAAATAGGCGGTAGGGCCTCAATTGTATCAGGTAGCCGCAGTCATCAACGTGGCGTAGGTATCAGATACAAACTTACACCGAAACTTCAAGATGCATCTGAGTTTTCAAGACCTGCTCCTACGTGACGGCCTGTTTCTAACTACCATTCTGAAGCCGTTCTGTGAACAGTATCAACTACCTAGGCTACTGGTAAGCCCCCTTGCGAGTTAACGGCCATGACACAGAGCATACAAAGGCCATTGGCAAAGATAGTGTCTAACACCGAGTAACCAAGACCCCTCTATCCCGTAGTCAGGCCTCGAAACGTAAAGTTCCCAGAAGTTAACAAAATCCTGCAGCCCAACTGAACCTCAAACCTCCTCCACACCGTTTCAGACCTGGTGACCTGGTAAAGTGGCACAGCCAGCGGTTGCCACAGAGGCTATGATCTGATATGTCCAAGTGTAAACACGGAAATACCGGCCCCCAAATCTCCTTGGCGACCCTTTTGACATGTCACCGGTTCCAAACTTTGACGATCACTCAGCAGTCCCAAGGTATGAGTGTGTTTCAACTCTTCAGCCTTACCTATGCCATGTCACTCTGCATTTCCTATTTGGGTGCCTCGGGTTTCACCGCGTATGACGCGCTGGGTTATGTTGTCCTGGATGCCATCTAATATCCCAAAGTTCACTAATTGATTAATGCCCAATTCTACTGTGGAAGTGGAATCAAGAGATCCTTTTTGATTACACTCGCAAGAACATCCTGTTCAGGTATTCCCATGCCACGTCGGTGAAGCTACCGATAATTGCACATTTTCAACCCATCTACAACCCATTTATTACCGCTTGAAGGCTGAAGCGTGATCACGACAGCTATTCATGCCTCTTGGCTTCGTCTGACCGCTGTTTCTTTACCCATCACCCCCCAAAAAACAGGGCCTCGAATTTTGTGTTCCATCCATCATGGCAGAAATTATCGGCGTTGCCGCTTCAGCTTTACAACTCGGTGCAGCGTGTTGTTCGTTGATCGACATCCTAAGGAAAATAAAAGGGTGTGCCACTGTCCTCAAACAGTATTACGACCAGCTACAAGAGCTTCGCGATCTCTCTACTAGTATCTACGGAAATCCTCTTTTGCAAACTCCTGAGATAGGGACGCAAACAAAAGCTCTTCTCTCAACCATCAACGATAACTGCATCAACTCCCTTCTCAGGAAAGGGAAACTACTCCGAGCTTGGGGCTTTCTGTACCGAGAACAAGACCTTCTCGATATCTTTGTTACACTTGAACGACAAAAGAGTACACTCTCCCTGGCGATCCATCAAATACAGTCAAAAGCTTTGTATCAGATCCAAACTGATATCCAGAGAATGGCTTCCAACAAAGTCACCGAGGAGACAACAACCAAGTCCAAGTATGGAAACCTGCTGGAACATCTTCTTTACGGCGGAGCGCTAGAAAATTCCTCTTACCTGCACAAGGAAATCGGCCCTATCAACGTTTCTCGATCCAGGTCGCCTGCAATGTCACAAGTGGCGTTGGTCCATCAGGCAGACTCTCGTCCCACCACTGCAAAGTTGCCCGCAAGGCCAAGCGTCGGGACTGACTTTGGCACAAAGGTCAACGATGGTCTCAGGTGGAACGGCTGCATCGCGGATCAGGGGTTCGATCAGAACAACGGATATGAATGGGATATCGACGGAGAATTACCCATCCAATTCACAGAGAAAAACATGTTTCGCTCCGATTTCAGAAATATGCTCAAGATAGGAGATGGCAACCAGCACAACGGCCATTGTCTCGAGATTGAAAGCGACTTTGCTGGCACTCCGGATATGAAAGGCGATCAATGGACTCGTTGCATCGCCAAGCGCGGTATGGGAAAACAGGATGGAAAGACTTATGGAACCCAGACTAATGGTCTTAAGATTAAGGTCAAGAAGGGAAGCCAGCTGTGAGGGAGGACGGCAATGGGACTTTTCGTGATGGGGTTTTTTTGTGATGGGGTGTTTGTTTGTATTTAGAATAAAAGTATCAAAAAATCAGGCATAAAAGTTTTAGAATTCTATAGTTAGAAATAACAGCAAGTTCAGTTTTACCATCTTGACGTTGTATGTGATGAAGGTGCTCACGTGATATGTCACATGTCTTGATCCGCGAATTTAGCTCCAGCAATTTTTGACTTCTCCCTCATAGCAAAATCGCCTAACAGCCAAGTACCTTTATCAACATGAGTTTTCTCAATCCATTTTCTCGAAAAGGTGCTCAATGGACCTTTGCGGGATATACGTCTGAGTTTCCGGATGTGGATGACGATGCGGGCAACCTAGCAAAACACCGCCTGTGCAACGCAAAATCAATACCAGGATGCAAGGCCTTTCACATCCCCAAAGAGGAACCATCTTTGTCCAAGGAGGTTGAGATAGGAGATGATGCGTTGGGACAGCCGCTTGAAGACCAAGTTCTTGTCTTTCAATACAAAGGAAAATTCCATGCAGTTGACCATGTGAGCAATTCAATATTTTCAGGGGCAGATTTCCTAATAGAATTAGTCTTGCCCGCACAGCCAGTTTCCTCTTTCGAGAGGCACGCCTTTCGACATTGAAGACTTTGGTGTAACTCTCAGCGTGGGAGTTACGTGTCCTAAACACGACTGGTCTTTTGATCTCTTTACTGGCATGTCTGACCGAGGGAGTTACAAGCTCAAGACATGGGAAGTCCAGATCCGAGACGCCAAGGAGCAAGACTCTACTCAAATGGACGGAGATACTGAGAAGACAAAGGAAAAAGAGGTCTGGGTAAGGAGAAAGCAGAGAATTGGTTAAAGTCCTGTTTACCGCACCAACTGAGCCACCAAAGCTGTTCGCACCTGACCGGTGATCTGATGCTTCTAGCCAAGCATAACATGTCAATACGACAAGAAAGGAGTACCAATGGGGACGATGGGCCTAACTTAGCTACACCTGATACTGTGTCTGGCATGGGTTTGGATTACGAGATGCCGAATGTGTGTTGTGGCAGCGGTAATATGTTTACCCCGGTGTGATCTGATGATGGATCCGGGTTCCAGTCATCGGTTCAGGAGAGTATGGTTAAGTATACTTACGGCGATAGACATAATGAAGGTGTACTATGGAAATTGGAATCCCTAGTCTTGACGTGAATAAAGAAATCTTCTCCTATATGACACATGTACCGAGCAATGGCTTACTTTCATGCTTTGTACGTAGTGAGCACGAGTAATGCAATTCATGACAAATAAATAATAGAGTGTACCGCTCAGCGTGTGGAGTTTGTTTTGTTCCTGGTGTCAAGTTATACACGAGATCATTGATGAAGACACCAGTTAAGGGGGGTCTTCCAAGCCGCATATAATACTGCCACTGGGTCTGGTCTGTTATTGATATTTACAATTATCCATGGCATAGACTAACATTTGCCAACATTGTGCATACTTGTAGTCTTTTAGTATTGTATCTAGAGAGCAGAAGTGTGTACGCTTCATGCAAGGACGACATATTATCCCTGATTCGGGCTGGAGAGTAGTTCGACCTCAGACTCCAGTGAATCGAATCATCAATAGAAGAGCCATGGACAATAAAGAATGTTCCAGTGATTTCCATTTACAAACAATAGAAGTGATTCACTGCTGCCTAGAGATGTAATAATGTGATTGAGGGTGCTGGTATTTATTTCTGCCCACGAATTTCTGATTTCAAAAAATATTCTCACCACACAACTACCAGCGAATTCACAGAACGATTTTCATCACCACATCCATTCTTTCTACCATTCGCAATCAATCATCATGGCTTCCAACATGACCAGTGAGTATCTATTCCATCGTGATCGTACCCGCCAAGCATTCACTAATGGGTTATCATCAAGACGGTACCGCTGCCCGAACCTACGAGTCCACCTACCCTAGCGGTGTCACTTACATCCCTGAGGAGCTTGAAGCTGCTGCCCAGCACGCCATGGCACATACGGACGCCGATTGTCTCCTCATTACCCTTAGGCCTGTTGTCAATGGCCAGGCAACCCAAGACGGTGTCGTCAGGATCTACTATGAGCGCCAGGGTCCAGGGTCCCCGTGGTTCATTGCCAACCGTGATGAGCTAGTTCGCACTGGATACCTCCCCCGTAACTAGGTAGTCATCGCGCCGAGACCCCCTACCTAAGCCTGTCGAGTGAGCTGTCGCTGTTTGGGAACCCCTGCTGTAAGTTACCTGTCTCTACTCATTTACCTATCACAAGCTGACATATTTTGTCCCAGCCCACCATGTCACCAAAGCATAAGATGGCACCGTTACGGTTGGAAAGATAAGGGATGGCTGGAGAACTAGACACCATAGGAAGGACTCCTGTATGAAGGAGATTATAGCGTACTCCTCATAATCAATTGTCTACCAACGTCATACTGAAGCACTGTTCTATGAAAATATGTGATATGAGCGTAGAATGAAACATGGACAATGCCATATGCTACCTGATCTCACTTTACAGCACCAAGCCTGGCAATTGAACATCTGTGACTGCCGAGAGATGGCCTTCCGAGAGGACCACCGGGAAAGTGGAGGGCAGCCCGAGAACACCATGTCGATATTGATCACTAATATGCTGAATCAGGGAAGGTCTACCCAGCCACGAACTTGTTCAACCTTCTGGTTGGCCTGGATAAGACGATGAAGATTCAGATTGAGGGGAAACCCAACATGGTGTAATCCGGGGTAGCGTGGAGGAGATCAGGGATGTCACCCTCTACCCGAGTATTTATTCGACAATATCCTGTGATGCAAAATGTTTGACTCGATACCCCTAACTGCAGACTTCAATCATGGTTTCTCTCAGAACAGCTTTTGATCTGTCTTCGGAGGAGGTCGATGCTGCAGCACCTCCTGGAACCATCCAGATCCATCGTGAGTCTACAATTGCATTGAAGAATTGTTCTAATATCCAATAGGAGAACACGAAGATATTGGCCACATTTCAAGCCCGACCGATGATCCTCGAGACCCTCTCAACTTTCCAACGTGGAACAAAATCGCCGCTTTGCTAGTTGCCTCGCTATATGCATTCGTCGCCAACTACACGGCTGGTGTCATTGCACCCGCGTTCCAGCTATGGCCCATGATTTTCCCCAAGGACCCAAGAAGTCTTTCTGAGCTTTCGAAATTGATGGCTGTATGTACCTTGAGCTCTTTTAGATTGTTACTAACAAGGTGCAGATCAATGTTCTTTTCCTTGGCGCAGGGAACATTTGGTGGGTGCCATTGTCGAATTGGATGGGTCGTCGACCTGTTCTTATTATCGCTACACTTCTCCTTACTTTTAGTACGCTTTGGTGCGGGCTAGCAACCTCTTACGACTCTTTGCTTGCTGCCAGGGCCTTTCAGGGTATGGGCGGCGCAGCAGCAGATTCAGTTGCCCCTGCGTTGGTTGGAGACATGTTTCCTGTCCACCAACGTGGACGTGCTATGGTTTGTACCTAAGTATCCAAGTCCTGTAAAATATATACTAACCTCTGTAGGCCGTCTATACCATCATGTTGGTTGTTGGTCCACTCGCAGGTGGCATCTCTGGAGGCTACATCGCGTTTCAGCAGGGCTGGAAGATGATCTTTTGGATTGGCCTAGCATTGTCTGCAGCCTGTGTCGTCGGTGTCGTCTTTTTCGTCCCCGAGACTCTGTACACCAGAAATGCACCTATCGAAGGCGTGCCCCATTCAGAGTCTGAAAAGCAAGCTCAGTTTGGAAACAATGAGCATGTCGAGGATAAGCAGGTCACCGTCAGCGAGCAACAGGCCACAAAGCCATTTACCTACATCCAGTCCCTGGGCTTCATCAAGCCTCGTGGAAGTCTTGTCAAGCAATTCATCCAGCCCTGGCGAACACTTGCTCTGCCAGGCACTTGGGTAGTTATGCTTCACTACGCGGGTCTGGTCGGAGGCATCGTGTCTATCTCGACCATCGGACCACAGATAGTAGCCGGTCCACCTTATCTCTGGAAAGCAAATGCAGGCCTGATCAACATTGGTGCTCTCATCGGTGGCATTATTGGATACATCTATACGTACATGCTCGCCGATGGTCAACTGATCAAGAAAGCGAGTAAGAAGCGTCATGGTGTTGCCGAAGCCGAAGATCGTCTGCCCACCCTATTCTTCCCGCTTTTTGTAGCGACAGCTGGATTTCTCGTCTTTGGATTCTGTGCTCAACATCCAGGAGGCAACATGTGGGTTGGATTGCAATTTGGATACGGAATGTTGACGTTTGGTCTGATGCAAGTTCCGTCTGTCGGGTTCAACTATGTAAGTGGCCTCATTCCATTGATGATGTGTTCTAACATTTCAGCTCATCGACTCGTACCACTCTTTGGCCGCGGATTGTTTCACAATGGTCACCATTCTCCGTGCTATCATCGCTTTTGCCTGGACATTTTTCGTGGCTGATTGGATTCACCAGAAAGGCCCTGCTGAGCCATTTGGAATATTTGGACTTTTGATGGGAATATTTTCCTTGTTGACCGTTCCACTTTGGTTGTTTGGAAAGCGAATGAGAATTGCGACAGCGGAAAGGGTCCTTCGTTGGCAGGGATTTTAGGGGACCACTTGGCGATGATCCTTGCTGGTTGAGCCTCATGCCGGTACCTGACGGTGAAGCATGAAAGGACAGATTTGCCCCTCGGTAACATCTGATGTTCTATGATATCAGAATATTCATCTCGTTTATATCTACTCTGTATTTTTGTGGAACATTCTATGGTTGTCTCTTGTCTTCTGTTGATCTTGACCCACCTACCTGACAATCCCAAGCACAAGCCAAGAAATCTAGACTCTATCTCTCACCGGAAGAGATCATCTCAGCAATGCAACGATAGGCATAACATCAGCTTACGAAGAAGGCGGTATCACGAAACAGCAAGTGCTTCCCCTCTTTCGTCCCCTCAAATGCCAAGCCCATAATAAAAAGAGGCGCCAAGGATTTGTTGGCCATTGGATGCTATCCCCGACCGCCAAGACTTCTTCTCACCGCACAGCCGCCTCATGTAAGACAAGAGGATTGTTTTGTTTCAAGACCCAAACCGCATAACGAATGTATGTCTTATCTTTATCACTAGAGGCCTCCTGATATGCGCTCTTCCCGAGACAAACATACGCAGGAACCAATAGAACAAATACCGTCGTATTATGTATAAAAGGCGGGTCTGATCGAGGGTCCATCCATTGAAGCAGGCGGGGATGTTTTCAGGGGTCCATGTCATGTAAGAGAGTGGGCTTCTGATGCACTGCATTCGTGGCATCTTTTTCAACGCCCTCGCGGTTGACTCGGTCTTGTCATTTCTTGGCTCTTGTGGAGGAAGGCATGACTGAGGCCTCGTGAATCACTGCCCCTCAGCAATATATATAGACCTCAACCATCGGCCTCTGATCCTGATTTTCTCTCATCAACACTTCTTTTTACAACCCACTATAAACCTATACCCTCAAACTTCAAAATGGGCAACTTCCACGAGAGCTCCAACAACATCTGGCTTGAGGATGGCCACATCCTCCACGCCGAGTGCGGCAACGGCGAGGGCGACTATGTCGAGTCTACTCTTGACCTTGACTACTATATCGGTAACGACGATGGCTCCTTCTCGTGGGGTGGTGAGAGTAAGCAATCGAATACGTCTGGTTATAACAATACTGACTTCACCCAGACTTCTCTGGCTCTGCTTCCAACATCACCCTCGACATCGAAGGCGACGATAACATTCCCGTCCTCCGCGCCGAGTTGAACCCCATGGATGGTGATCCCGTCGAGGCCAACGTCAACCTTTCCGAGCGCATCGGCAACGACTGTGGCACTCTTATCTTCCGTAAGATACCATAAGCAAACTCTGGCAACTGTTTACTAATTGAGTCTAGTCGCTTAAACCTTTAGTGAACGGCACTCGTGATGAGAAGAGGCAGCATCAAACAATAAACAAAGTTAAACATTTCAAATTAGTACTTCCATGTGTATTGTGTGAGAGTGATTGTGATCTTGTGATACGAAAGCATACTTTAGTATATGGTTCGGTTCTCGCATTATTATGCATGCTGTCAGGTCAGACTGAGACTTGCATCTTACACCACCGGGTATCAAGTGTCCATCTTTCTCTTTGCAGAATTCTCCAACTCCCCCATAAGCTGCACCAACTTCTCCGTAAGATGCGGTGTCGGCAACCCCGCAAAGTTCCTCCTCACAACCCCCATCACAGCCTCCATGACTTTGTCGGGTTGACTCAACGACACGCTCATCATAATCTCTCCTTGACCTTGGATTTCTGAATGCCATCTAATGCACGGCTGTCCCTGTCCGAATCCCTTGAATCTTTGTAGTGCAATGCTATCAGGGTCATCAAGGTACACGTTTTGGCTTAGTGCACGAGACTGGTCGGACAAGAGGCCGTAGACCCAAAAGGCCAAGCTGGCGTGGTAGAGGATTATCGCCATGGGCCCACGCATCGAACCTCGGGGAGAATCTTTGGCGATTTGCACAATTTGAGCCGCATGGTAGATTGTGTGTCGAGCAGCTTCACTTTTGGCCCAGTCTCGAACCATGGGGTATACTGCGCGGGCGCGTTCTGTACCTTCCATACCAGCGAATATTTGGATATCTTCGAATGGCATTTGTAGATGCAACAAGGCAAGCTCAAGACGCATCTTGATCTCGGGGTCTGCGGCGGCATCAGCTGACAAACTAAGTTTCAAATGGCCAAGCAGCTTGAGTAACTCGTCTTTGCGCATCTCTGTCACCAGGGTGTTCCAGCGTCGTGGTCTCGATCGTTGTAGAGAGGCAATTTGGAGGTATTCCCAACACATGGTCCACGTGCACGCAAGGACAGCTAGGATCGCGGCGTAAGCATCTACCGAGCCCGCATAGTTGTTCAAAATGTCAGGGTCATCGATGACATCGGCGACGTAGAGTGGTTCGCTTTCCACGCGTGAAGCCATCAAGGAACTCCATTGCTCTGGAGATGAAGCAGTCCATAATTCTGCGTTTCCTGGCAAGGGCAGCAAAACCTCGGCGTATGAAACCAACGGACCGACCATCAGTGCCATAGAAGAATTTGCGTCGTGAGAGAGCATTCGTAGGGCAAGTCGTTTGAATGACTCGTGCTCTATCCAATCCAGCCAATCTTGGCGTGAAGCACGGGTTGTGACTTTGTGATCGGAGTATGCGGACCTTTTGAATTTTCCATCGCGACGCATCATGGTCAACACGGGATTGAAGAAGCTTTCTGCGATTTCGACCTTTCTGGGCAGACCGCTCCAGATGCCCATTTCCAGGATGATGAGAAAAGCTTGAGTGAGTTGGAGATCTCGGACGAGCGTGTTGTCGCGTTCCCACTGTATATGTTAGTGATGTTGAGGCAATTTGCCGATGAAACTTACATGTTTGGCCACAGCAACCCTGAGGCACTCCTGTATAGCATAGCCAAGCTTTGACAGAGCTGGGTCGGAAGTCAAGACTGCACCGCAAGCGGCCATGGCAGCAACCAGCTCAGGCCTCTTTTCGTTAGGGTTGAAAGAAGCTGCATGAATAAAGGCCGTTGCGTGGGTGACAGAGGAGGTCAAGTAGAACTGAAGAAGAGTATCCAGTAACTCAGCAGAAGGAAATGAAGCCACTGCTTTGGACAGATGATCTGACCGACAACTGCTCACAACCATCATCAAGATCCTGTCTCTTGCAGGCCCCTCCAGCTTGGCGCAAGTAACCCGTGTATTGAGATCTAGAGCAACACCAGATTCGGGAGAAGGATAGGCAGAGTCGGTAGCAGGAAGGGAAAGGTTGTGTTCTTCAGCACCCGCGTGGTCTTTTGCGTTGGGTCTAAACTTCCAGTGTGAATTCTGGAAGGCTTCAGTACACATGGCAGCTGGCTCACCGGGGTCGGTATGTGATGCAGCGCGCGGTGTCTGAGCTCCTCGTGGTGTTGGTTGGATACTCCGTATCTCGAATGGTATGGTCGTGTTATATGAGTCGAGGAATCGTAGGTCAATGTCGTCAAGTTCATTATAGGAAAACATCTCAACATCATTGGTGTTGGTGGCCCAGCCGCCAGAAAGCAGATTGAGATCGGGGAATTGGAAGGATAGAGGGTCTGCCGCTGGATTCAAGGATGGATCTGTACTGTCAGCGTTGAAATGAATATGGTACGCTAAACCTACCAAGATTCTGGAAAAGATTTTGCGTCGTTTGAGGCGTCAGGATATCCAAAGACGGCTGGCCCATCACCGACGACCCAGACGTCGAACCAATGCTGGTTTGGTCTGTAAAGGCGGCCATGGAAGATCCATTGTCTTGCGAAAACATAGACTCATCCTGCCGATCCTCAGGCGAGGCATAGTCTGCATCCATCTCCATTGGCTCATTCCACTTGCACTCAATGCCCTTCTCTTGGCACCTCCGACAAGGCTTCTCATCACTACAGCGCAAATGATTCGATGAACACGCTTTGCAAGCCTTGCCTACCCTTCCTGGCATGAACCGGGGTTGATCAGACACTGAACCTTCCCCAGCTTGGGAGCCGTGGCCAGAGACATGTCTCTTGAGGAGATCCCTTGACAAAGTTAGTCAGCGCCACACAAAACACAGTAGACTAACGGTCTTGTGAAGGCTTTTGGGCAGACGTGGCACTTGTAAGGCTTGGTCTGTGTATCTGTGATGCGTCAACGTTAACTCTCAACCCCGACAACAAACTTACGAGAGCGCACGTGACGCGCTAGATGATCAAGACGCTTGTAATTCTTCTTGCATGAACCACATTGGAACATGCCCGGTTGAGTCGTTGTCGACATTGTTAGTTTGGACAAGTGGAGAGACGATGCGATGATTCGGGACGTGGAGGAAGGAGGGAAAATGCAGGGAAAGTCGCGTTTTTCCCCTCGGGTCGGATATATCGTGAGATCCGGGGTAGGAGCGATGGGACCCTGGGCTAATGCGGGGGTGGCAGGATGCTGAGGGGAAGGTACGTCCAGACGGCAGTTGCCGCAATCGAGCACGCCGCAATCTCGGCTCCTCCACATCCCGATAGCTGTCATATTTCCCATCAACACGGGCAGTCACATTTGACATTTGATTGATATAGATATAGATGTCGAATCTGAAAATGTGTATGTTGAGTAATTCTCGATCAATCACAAGCTAACATGATGAAAGCGAATCTAGCACCAGTTCACTTCTTCTCCCATGGATCTACCATGATGCTGGGAGAAGAATCCGAGTCAGCCGACTACTGGAAAAAGGCCGGCGATCAAGCTCTCGCAAACAAGATCAAAGGAGTAATCATGATGGTATGTTACAAATTGTTCCGTATATTCAAATCACTGACAGTTATAGGGCGCCCATTGGGACGCGGTGGGAGATCGCATGGAGGTCGCCATGAACCCCAAACCAGGCAAATCCCCCGTCGCATACGTTCACCCATCGAAATACGTCGATTACGAACTTGTCCCCGATTTACCAACCGGCGAAAAGTGCATTTCGCTGCTTAAGAACGCCGGGTTCAACGTCTCAGCCAACCCAAACTTTGAATGGATCCACGATACATACCTCATCCTCATTCGCATGTTTCCCAACGGCTGCCCTCCGACAACCCTCATCTCCATGAACGCCCGGTTCGACCCACACTACCATATGCGCGTCGGCGCCACCCTCCGCTCCCTCCGAAAAGAAGGTTACCTTATAATCGGCTCTGGCGGCGCAGTGCATAACCTGTACCGCAACATTTGGGCGCCTATTGTCTACTACTCGGACAACTTTGCGCAAGAGAAGCCGCCGGAGTCGTGGGCACTCGAGTTCCGACAGGCTGTGGAGGATGTAATCAAGAACAACAGTGGACCAAGGTTGAGGAGGGCGATGACGAGGTTGATGAAGCACCCTTGCTACAGAGATGCACATGCTACGGATGACCATTTCATGTCAGCTATGTTTGTGGCGGGGGCGGCGGGTGACGAAGAGGATGACGGTGTGTATGGTGAGCTCAAGGCTGAGGATTGGGAGTTGACCAACATGTGTAACAGCCAGTTTACATTTGGGACGTGGCCCAGGACACTTGGAGTGGCTGCTTAAGAGTTTCGTAATGATTAATACCGTTGGATTTAGAGCATGAAATTGATTTATTGTATACGAGAATGTCAAAACAATAGGGTCTAATAACTGAACTTAATTCGACTAATGACACATGGACCAAACCCGTATAGCGCGGGTCTTTTGTTGCAGGCAAGGTATCATGCTTATCTAAGAAACGATGTTACTGTTATTCTTGCCATGATGCATGTTCACTTACACTATCTCTGGCTGAGGGAAACAGCCTCCATCATGTTCAGCTTTGACGTGTCCACAAGACTGGCAAATTTCTTTGTTAAGACGGATAACAGGTTCGAAGCCTGTGCATTCAGAGCACCTGATACAAAAGGCTCCCTTGTATGTCATCGTAGTAGGAAGATATGTTGTAAATTGTCTCAATTTGGTTGCGCGTAATAATAAGTACTCTCAAATGACGAAGTCTTGGGGACTTGCTTAAGAGGAAAGCACGAGTTTATAATGTGCGGTATTCTTATATCAATTCGTCCATATGTTTGAGTTAGTCGATTCTACCAAAAGGAAGCATATGTGACGTGGACAATTCTCATATGCCAGTATCCAAGCAGGCTCTCACTGTCATGGTGTGTAGACATTTATCAAATGGGCCATGCCAATCAGATTGCAGCTAATGTTACATCCTGTACGAAATCCTCCTGAAATGTAACTTTTAGGATGCGGCTAGAGATACATATGGTCGTGCAGTTCTTTCATGTCACGCTCTATAGGCGTATAACAAAATTGATTGTCCATTTCTGATTGAAGTCAGACAATAGAAAGAACAGGGTGCTTCATTATTGTAAGAATACGAAGTCTCGGTTCAGAAGTAACACATTGTTTAGTAGCAGAGTAAAACGTGGCTGGCTCTCTTATATCCGTCAGACACTCCAGTCGCATCTCAAGCCATCAAGCTTATTTGATGTAACAATGAGGTAACAAACTCTGACCATTTTGGATAGTCCATGACAGGGCAACGGTTCTAAGAAATGTAGTGTCTCATCAAACGCCCGCATGCTTTCGGTCTCGCTTACAAGGTTTACAAACTGAGACAAATCGTCTCCATCTCAACGTTGTCCTCGTCAGTACCCAAAAGACGCCATGCAGCGCTTGAAAGAAATAGTTTGGCATTTTCTCAGAGTACCAGGGTAGAGTCGCATTGAGGCTCTGTTGCAGGGGACATGGGTACAGCATTGATATCCGATTGCTACAACGCCAGCATTCTCGTGAGTCGTCTTTTAAATATTTGGCTGCGAAAGTAAAACTTTTATGTATTTCTGTCACTGATGCCTTCCGATGATACTTAGTACTGCTATGGAGTGGCCTTGACAACCGATCATCTGGACAGATTGATCCCATTCCTAATATTTTAGCTATTTCTACCACATCCTTTGAGCTGCAGACTTCATTCCTGTGCTACCACGCTTTGTTGCTTAGTACTAATTGGGTATTTCTAGGTAACCTGTCGATGTGAGGGATATCATTCCTAGACTAGCCTCAGGGTGTCAGAAGAAATGGCCGCTAGAAGTATAAGAGACGAAATTAGTAGGTCAGTTTATGCTATTTAGACTATAGCCTTTAGACTATTTATTTTTATGCACTAAGATTTAGGAGGTCAACTTTTCTGCTACCCACTAGACTAGAGACATGGTAACTATTGAATGATAAATGGCAACTAAATGAAATATCAAGTGGTTTTACCAAAATATGCCCAAGTAGATGGAGGTGATGTGACTATTGGAACAATTCAAAATGAGAAAAAGGCAAAACTTTGTACGTAAAATATGTATTGAGAATATTATCTGAGACATTATTAAGATCCCTCACTTCCACCCATCTTGTTGCCTAGCTCCCCTTTTGGTTTGTCAATTTAGCTGGAGATCTATCGTCTTGTTAGTATAGATTAAAAAGTGTCAATGTCAATTACTCACCTCAATGATGGCAGGGCCGGCGGCGACAGTGTCGTCAGAGACAGCAGTGTTGCAGCTGGTGAGGACAACATAAGTCTGACCAGCAAAGCCCTCGGGAATCTCAACAGTGAAGCCACCATCAACAGGCATGGCCTCAACAAAGGTAGGGCCAGTGACAGCGATAAAGGCAGCGTAGACCTTCTGGCCCTTGGCAGCCTCGACAGTGTATCCAGGGGTCATGAGGGTGACAGTGGATCCAGTGACAACAGCCTCCTTGGAAGCCTCAGCCATCAAAGCGGGGAAAGCCTTGACGGGAAGAGCAGGGTTGGACTTGGGGCAGTCGGTAATGAAGCCCGAAGCCAGGGAGTAGACCTCGTTGTAGGTCAAGGGGGCGTCAAAGGCCTGGGGGAAGGGGACCTGCTTGAGTCCGGCGCGGATGTAAGAAGAGTGGCGCGCCTCAACAGTGAGGATGGAACCAGCTGCGGTGAGGTATGTCTTGCTCATGATGTCGGCGGCAGCACCGAGGTAAGCCGAGACACCAACGCCCTCGAGGACAGAGGCAGTGGCAAGGAAAGACTTGACATCAGTGACACCGAAAGAGTAAGAGCACTTTTCGACAGGAGTGACACCGGCAGCCTTCAGACCCTTGGTGAGGAAGTCAACGTGAGCGGACTCATCAGCAGAAACCTTCTTGATGTTGCCGTAAAAGGTAGAGTCGTAACCAGCATTGGCAAAGTCCTTCTCGGTAAAGTTGGAGAGACCCTGGAGGTAGAACTGGTTCTCGAGGTGCTCAAGAGTAAGAGCGTAGTTGAGAATGACACCGTCGTTGATGGCATCAGCACGCTTCTGGATGGCAGGAGCAGCGGCAACAAGGCCAGCAGCGGCGAGAGTGAGGGATGTAGAGAAGTACATGTTGATGATTTGAGTGATTAGATATTAAGAGATGTGTGAGAGAGTGTGTGTATGATGTGTTGAGATTGTGATGGTGATTTGTGTTTGTGACAGACAAGCCATCATATTATATCTTGAGCACCTTCTAGTAGTCTCTGTTTCCAAGCAATGCATCTAATCTCAATGATTCAACTTACAAACCTTTCTCACCACTCGGCATCTTCCATATCCGTCCCGATCATACCGACAACGTGTAATCTCCCTGAACCCTTACTAAAACTGTAGACTCAGTCTAGATTGTAGCCCTAAAAAACCCCTCTCCCAGAATCGCTAGAGTCAATTGCCGAACAATAACGTCATTCATCTTCCCAAAACTGTTTGTCCTGACCAAATTAGGTCTGTGCAGAATGATGATCAGGGCGCCTTTCACGGAAGGCGTCTTGCCGACTGTTTTAGCGTTGTCCATGATTTGTCGTTCTCCGATTCTCATGGTGGGTCTGTTTGGAGTCGGCTTGTTTCGTTTCCGTGGACTAACATGAATGGAGGCTTAGATCGACTCTTAGTGTCTGTTTGTGAGACATTACTCGGAATTATGACTATCCGATCGAATATAGGCTGAGATAATTAAGATTGCGCACGTCGATCTGGGGTAGGCTACTGTCTAAGGCATCTTGTCTTGGTTTGGGCTTCAATGGAATTGAGGAGATTTGATCAACCTAGTGATTAACTAACAATGCCGAAAAGCGTCGGATGCTGCATGCTCCGTGATCCAGGGGAATTAGGAATGTTTTGATTGTAAGTTATTGTGATTCTGAGACTATCTTTTGTGTAGTTCTTAACTACTGCATTTCCTCATCTTATTGTTTCAAAGCTTCAACAACCCAAACTTATTCACTCGCTATCACTCATTCACGTTACAATACCCTCAGCAAACATGAAGTTTTTCGTCGTTGCCAGCCTTGCCTGTAAGAACAAGAAGTCTGTACAATTTGATATTAACTAACATCTCATAGTCCTTTCGGGTGCCTACGCCGAGTCTACCATCACTTGTAGTGGATGTCCCTCGGCCGTCACGACCCCCGATATCGTTACACGATCTGCCCTTCCTACTGTATCCTGCACCGACAAGCCCCTCAAGATTGTCACTGATACCAAGGGTGCTTCTTCTGGAATGGCAGCCCCTACTGGATCCGACTCTGGATCTGGACCTATGCCCACACCTACTCAGGTTCCTGTGTCTGGCGCCAGTGCCAACAAGATGGGAGGCGCTGGTATGGCCCTCGCTGCTGCTGTTGCGGCAGTCTATCTCCTTTAGAGCGTTGAAGAATAGAGGAGACGCGTGGAAGTTAATGTTCTAGATCAGGTGGAGGAAACGTATAAACTCTAATTTAATTTTGATATCCTCTTTTATTGAATGTCAACATAACACCTCTAATGCTGTCTAGTTGGGGATCACAGGAAGAGTGATGTAGTTCTGTTGTCGCGGACCAAAGTGAATATGGTTGTGCCCCTGGAATATCTCGGGAGATCTAAAAAGTTAGCATGCGTCTGAAAATTTAGAGGACAAACATACCTGTCGACAGTGTCATTATGCTGGAAAATGCCGGATCCCTGAGTATCACCAGACGCAACTTCAAACACCAACTTGCCTCCCTTGTCAACCACCACGTTTGTAGGCCAAACCTCGACATCCACAGCGTAAACCTCACCCTGTATCACAGGGAGAACATCCTTGCTGGTATAGTTGCGATGAGGGAGCCACTCGCGATGCTTGGGGTGTTCTTGGTCCACCTTGCGTAGAGACACGCGCAGCCAACCCTTTGTAATAGGCACGGGATCACCTGCTGTGCCAGTGTAAAAGACTTCTTGGCCAGAAGGGTCGATGTGCCGTAGTGTTACAAAGAGATCAATGTCGCTGGGTGTGGGACCTGATGGGTCGGGAGAAACAGAAACGTTGAGATGGGCGACAACGTGACCTGTGATTTCCGTCTCTGCTTCAAATGCCGGTGTAGAGAATTGCAGCACCTCGGGCTTCTCTAGGGTACCCAATGCCTTGTAGGAAAGCTTCTTGCGGTCGGTCTTGGGCTCATCCCAGCTGAGTCCTTGCTCTGGGGTAAGGAAGAGCTTTTTGTATTGTGTTCGTGCAATAGGCCACTCGGACTCCTCTCGACGAGGATAAACTTTCTCCTTTTCCGCATCATTGAAGCCGACATTGCCTTTGCGAAGGACGAGACTGACAGGCGAAACCTTGCCCTTTTCCGACCAACCAACGCGGTCTTCACCCTTGAGGAAAGCATCGAGGAAACTTCGCTGAATCTCTACCTCCTCTTCGTAGTAAAAGGGGAGGTCATGGCGGCCGGTGATAAGACGGAGATACTTGAACTTGGATCCGGCATGGATGTAGCCTTCAATGTTGCCTCGTAAATGGAGAAGAATTCCACCCCAGTTGCCAACCGACAGCAGGGGAACTTCGATGTCACCCATGTCGTATTCCTTGGATGCGTAGTAAGCATCGTCGCGGAACCGATTGGCTTGGTTGTCGATGGTCTGGTCTTGTCTGTTGGCTTCAAGCTCATCGTCGGGCAAATCACCCTCGATAGTGTCTGGGCCCCAATTCCTTGCGCTTCGGCCTGGTCGTCCATACTGATTCGTAATGACTTGTCGGTTCCACCAAAACTTGATAAAAGCGTTTGACAGAATACCACCGTGGCGGCATCGGTCCCTGTAATAATCCGACATGCCTTCCCAGGGCACAATAGCGCTCAGACCCTTTGGTTTTCTTGCCGCGACGCGCCACTGACTACCCGCGTAGTAGCTGATGCCGAGTAGACCAACTTTGCCGGATGACCAGGGTTGTTCGGCGGCCCACTCCACGACATCAAAGAAAGCTTCGCTTGTGCCGCGAGACATGGTGTCTAGTTTGCCGCTAGATTGGCCAAGGCCTCGCTCGTCTGCACGGACAATAGCATAGCCATTCTTTGTCCAAAAG
Source organism: Fusarium pseudograminearum CS3096 (assembly GCF_000303195.2). Classification (NCBI taxonomy): domain Eukaryota; kingdom Fungi; phylum Ascomycota; class Sordariomycetes; order Hypocreales; family Nectriaceae; genus Fusarium; species Fusarium pseudograminearum. The sequence goes on along the minus strand of NC_031953.1, from coordinate 751,988 downwards.
GCAGGGTCTGGAGTTTCCCATGCTGAGTGTTCGGACTTGTGCTGAGGATTCACCTCGCTGAAGGATTTGGGGTGGAAACTGCGATGTTAGCGGAATTCACGACAGGGTAGGACAGGCTCACTCTTGATATGAAATATCCTTTCCATAAGGTCCGTATGTGACGAGGACGGGAACCTTGTCAACGCCCTTGGGACGATAGACGTTCAAACGAACAAGTCCATCGCCGGCCTTGAGAGGAACAGTAGCATTCTGTTCAAAGATGTAAGGGAATGACTTCTCATCCACCGTGTGGAGATCCTCTTTGATTTGGTTGGGCATTTTGATGATGGTGAAGTTTGCTGGTACGAAAAGACGTTACTGCGGTATTGATATCCATATTTGATCTGATTCTTAGTGGATATCTTCTCCTCAATTGCACCATTTCGACATCCCCGAATTGTTCGGTTGATTGTTGGAGGTGGAGGGTTCCGATCCTGGTTCGGTTGCGTGGGGCCGAGACCCGACAATCGGAATAATTGGGGAAATATTGTCCGATACAAACAGCAGGTGCGACGGTGCGTACAGTGGACGAGGTTATTAAGGAAAGAGTCAAAAGGTTCTTGCCAAGTTTGTTTTGACGGTATCTGCCTGTTTTTTCTTGACAGAAATCATGACTTCAGACACAACACCTTTGAACGTACTCATTGTTGGAGCGGGTAAGTTGTTGATCCTTGCTCTAGCGCTTGTCTAACTTTATAGGTATCGGTGGACTTACCGCGGCTCTTGGATTGCGCCAACAAGGCCACAATGTAACGGTACGCAACCTTATCTGGGTGTCAATAAATAAACTAACAGACAACAGTTATTCGAGAGATCGCAACTGGCGAGAGAAGTCGGAGCAGCCATTCATCTTGCGCCAAATTGTCATGGCATTCTACGACGATTTGGGGTGTACCCGGAAACATTTGGCGCCAATCCTGTGGAAGGAGTAGGTCAATGATGCTGTTATCATGCGCAAGACTGACTTGTGTAGATCAGCGAGCATACTGGCACTGGAGACGTCAAGTTTGACATGAACTTGTCAGGTCCTTTGTCTATCTGGGAGAATGTATGTCACTTCTTTCCGCGTCCGGTACCTGCTAACACGCCTAGCCATGGGTCCTTTCTCACCGTGTCCGACTTCACGAAGAGCTCAAGCGACTTGCGACATCCACCGAAGGAAAAGGAGCACCAGCTATTCTCAAGACCTCCAGTCCAGTAGTCGATGTCGATCCTTCTACAGCCACTGTCAAATTCGAAGATGGCACAACAGCGTCTGGAGATTTGGTTCTTGGTGCCGACGGTGTTAGCGTATGTGGACCACTGTTTGTTTGTCTTGACTTAAACTAACTGTCGTAGTCTATAACCCGAAATATCGTCACGGGAACCGATATCAAACCCTTTGGCTCTGGAAAGAGCGCTTTCAGATTTCTGATTCCCCACGATGTCATCCGCAACAACGAAGCCACCAAGGTTTTTACAGAACGAACAGGATTCATGACGATGTGGATGGGCGATGATCGAAGACTGATCATGTATCCCTGTTCCAACAACACCTTTATGAACTTTGTCGCTATTCACCCTAGCAACATTTCTGCTGGTGCGAACAAGGGCGCTGGTAGGTCCATTTGAACACCTTCAAAGACTTGGCTAATTTAGGTGCAGGCTGGGGACGTGGTGGCAGTACAGAGTTGCTGAAAGAAGTGTACAAAGACTTTGAGCCCAAAGTCCGAGCTCTTCTGGAGTTGGTAGATGCCGATGAGCTGAAGCTTTGGACTTTGTTGGATATGGACAGAATTCCAACTTGGCACAAGGAGAGGCTGGTACTTTTGGGAGATGCCGCTCATCCATTCTTGCCTCGTGAGTACACCTGAATTATTCTACAAATTCTACTAACAGCCTTATAGACCAGGGACAAGGAGGCGGTATTGCGATCGAGGACGCAGCGTCATTGGCGGCTTTGCTACCCCTCGGAACTACGCCAGCCGATATCCCATCCCGTTTGGCTCTGTATGAAAAGACCAGAGATGAAAGAGCGCATACAGTTCAAGAGTTTACCCGACAAGCAGGAGAGGATCTCCACGGAGAGAAGCGCGCCAAATTCAATAGTGAGTAATCACACCCTTTCTGGAGCGTCACTAACAATGGCACAGTCTACAAGTTTCTCGACTATAACTTTAACCACGACGAATGGCACAACTCTACGAAAGCTCTAAAAGATCATCTCCACTCGCAAAACAAGAATCTCCACTGGAAGTCTCCTCTATCTTTTGGGCCGATGCCCAGCCCTCGCCAAGACATTGTTGGCCAACGCCACGATGGAACTAATTCGAGCTTCACCACGTACTCTGTCCGCTTCAAGTCGTCGGCAACATATCTCAAGACTCTCTTCCCCACACCACAGTTTAGTTTCTATAAGCCCGGAACCGTCGCAGAAGCTACATTTGCTTGCACCGAGCTGAAGGGCATGAAGTGGCTAGGCGGAGGCGGCTACAAGTACTTTGGTCTCTGGCTACACGGTGTTCAGTATGAAAAGAAGGATGGAAGCAAGATCTTTGGCTCCTTCTTGGTAGTTCTGATGGAGAACCTAGCGGACCCTATCGTCACTGGCAGGGAGGAACTTGGCATGCCAAAGTTGTTCTGTGAGATTGAGGTTGAAGAGAAGGATTCAGCAACCAAGATCCAGTGCAGTTGGAGAGGAGCAAAGTTTGTGGATATTTCCATCAACGGTCTTGCCGAAGCCAATGGCGTCAACGGCACCAACGGTACAAACGGGGCACCCAAACCTACTGGACCTCCAGGCGCTCCTCCACTGCCAGAAGAGCAAGGGCAAATTGTCTACCGATATGTCCCCTCGGTGGGCAACCCGGGTGTTCCTGACGCTGCTTATCCTGTGTTTATCGAAGATGGCTTGGAGTCTACGCCCCGAAAAGTGGAAAAGACAGAAGTTGGCAGTGGAGCCGAAATGAACTTGACTGCTGGGACATGGGATACCCTGCCAACACTGAACCACATCGCGACTGGGTTCTCTGAGATCCCTGTCTATGGAATTGTCAAGAGCAAGGTTGAGCGTGGAATAGGTGTTGATGATATTTCCCACGCGAGAAGAGTAGAGTAGATAGTTTCATCAAATCCAATTTAGCCGTTTAGTTACAGTTTACAGTCTTTGTCATGTTTGATTTGAGTTGATCATTCTTCCACCCAACTATTCCAACTTCCTATCCCACTCTAGCACCTCCCATCCCCATCAAAGCGGGTCATCTGCTTCATCCGGTTGGCTTCCGTAGCTCAGTTGGTTAGAGCGTCGTACTAATACTTCAATCTGAATATTCAGTGATGCGAAGGTCTCAGGTTCAAGCCCTGGCGGGAGCAATCCCAACGCCACCGGATGTTCTTTTTGCTGTAACATGTGATTTGTATCTATATGCATCTAATAAGGTCGAGCAGGCGTAAGTTGTCCAGTACATTCTCCAAATCCAACGCCAGAACCTTCCTTTCCAACAACAGCTGTTATCCTGACGACATCACCATCCTCGAGGAATCCTCTCTTGGATCCATCTTCCAGAGTAAGAGGCTTGGAACCACCCTCTGTTGCCTCGAGCATACATCCTCTGCTCGTTTCGTCGGAACCAGTGACTGTTCCCGTAGCCAGAACATCTCCAGTTCGGAGAGCACTGCCTGAACTGACAGAGTGGGCAATCATCTGCTGGGGAGTCCAGTACAGAGCCTCCACAGGACACACACCGACAGTTGTGGCAGTCTCGTTGGCCAAGACTTCAACTTTCATGGTGATGGAAAAGGTTGATGGGTTTGGATGTTGGAGGTATGACGCTGCAAGGGTTTGCTGAGCGGGGGAGCGTGTCCTGTAAGGGTCTAGGGCGTCGAGTGTGACGATCCATGGAGAGAGTGAAGTTCCCAGACTCTTGCCGTTGAATGGACCAAGAGGACTCATCTCAAAACCTTGAATATCGCGGGCTAAACTAATCAGTAAGAGTATCATTGTGACAATCGGTTGACTTACCACTCCAGTCGTTGAGGATAGCAAAACCAAAGATGTGTTCCTCCGCATCCTTTGCATTCAGCCTCTGCTTCATGCCCAACGGCTTTCCAATGACAGCCGCGAGTTCAACCTCATAATCAACCTTTTGAGAAGGTCCGTAAACGACAGCGCTTTCTCCATTAGACGTATTGGGGTTGCGGAATTGTCCGTATGGTCGCTCAATGTCGGTACCTGACACAACAATGGAGCTTGTGCGACCTTGATAGCCGACAGGAAAGTGAAAGAAGCCTGGCGGTGGGTTGGGATTGTTGACAACAATACGTCCTGCGTTTATGACGTGATCCAAAGAGCAGGAGAAGTCTAGGAAGTCAGTGGTTGTTCGTAGGACAAGTTGGATTATTTACCTGCAAAGTCTTTGATTTCCATGGGTAGATGCATTGTGACGGCGCTAAAATCTTCCTTGCTAGCGGACGAGAAGCCGTCAAGTCCGCTCTTTTGGTATGCTGATTGGATTTGCTTTCGAACATCTTGGTGCACGCTCCTGGGGAGAGCTGCAAACGCGTTGAGAGTTGGTTGGTTGAAAACACCCTCGACATCCTTGAACAGGTCTACGGCATCATTCAGAAAGACGACAGTGTTTCCCAGTCTAGTGACAGCCTGAGGGTTCTCATGGGCGGCTGAAGAAGCGATTCCAAAGGGAATGTTCTTGTTGGAGAAGTGGTGGGAGAAATCTGCTGTAGCCATTTTGAAATTTGATAGCGCTGGATTGACTGAAGCCAGAATGGAATAGGATATTAACGATTGATATTACCCATCATGTCTCAATCCGCGGGCACTATTCCCGACCACGACGTTGTTTGAGCAAGTGGGCGATCGGATGTAGGAGAAGTTGGCCGAGTTGCCCTCCACATCCCGAGGGGTGAATATCCCGGGAAACGACCGGAGATATGACCGACAAACACCATAAAACACCATGGATTTGAAGAGTTGGTAGTTCATTGATTCTTATTTGATACAAAGCAATTCAGTTTTTATTGATACACAAAAATTGATTTTTGATTCACCCCAATCAATATCCAAATGTCAGACAAAATGGCTCTCAACGGTAACCTCCGACAAACTCAACGCTTCATCACAACCCACAATGAAGAAGGCAAAGCAGTCGTCGACACAACAATCAACTCAGATGCACCCTTCTACGCCCTCCCCAACGGAGAAGCTCATTTTGCTTTGGGCTACGCAACAAAACAATTCCCTGCCGACCTGTCAAAAGACGTGTCGTCTTACCAATCCTTTCTGAGCGACGCTCCAGGTCTCAGCGTCTCAACAGGCACTGTTCTGCGATACGTGGATATGTGTCCTGGTCACATGTCTCCCATGCACCGCACCGTCAGTCTTGATTATGGTGTTGTGCTTGAAGGAGAGGTGGAGTTGATTTTGGACTCGGGGGATAAGAGAGTGATGAAGAGGGGAGATGTTTGTGTGCAGAGAGCTACTATGCATGCTTGGAGGAATTGTAGTGAGACTGAATGGGCTAGGATGTTATATGTTCTTTTGCCATCTACGAAGCCTGTTGTTGGTGAGAAGGAGTTGGGGGAGGATTATGGAAACATGGTTGGCGTGAAGGCGTCTGAATAGATAGACTAGTTACAACACAGATGAGTCAAAACATTAACTGCGATTTTTCAACATTGAATATGTACTTCTAAGTTACTCGATAAAGTATAAATCGCGTGGTACATCGACTTGTGATTATAGTCAAGGTTATCTAACTTCCAAACGTTGTCAAAGTCATTCCAATCCACCATAACCTATACCCAGCACAAAGCTCTCAAGAACAAAAAGAAATGCCATCCTCAGATCAACACAGAAAAAGAAAGACTTGATCATTGACCAACTTGTTTGCCTCAACACGGGATCGAACCGTGGACCTTGTCATTACTAGTGACACGCTCTACCACTGAGCCATTAAGGCGGCTAATTGGATGAAAACAGTGGTTCGCATTAGGCTCTAACAGGATGTCGCGATGGAGTCAGCCGAAGGACATACCAAATGAATGCGAGAAGATTTGATATAAAACTATAACCAAAGAACAAAATAAACGACACCCAGACTCCCCTAAAACTCTCCACCGATGGGATACTTCCAAACTTTGTCCGTAAACTTTCCAACCGAAGCCCTCCAAGTTTGCGCCGCGCCCTACAAAGTCAGCTGAATTCAACCTCTGCAACTGCCAAACTCACAGCATTAAAGCTCAATCCCCGAAACATGGCAGTGATGAAAAACAATTCAGGCGTGCTAGTATAAACTCTCACACCATTGATGTGCTCCGGATCGCGGTTCAGTGGTCGATAAGAAGGTACCCGCCGATGCGGCATGTCAAACTCTGGATGATCCACTGACACAGGCGAACGCTCTGGCGTTTCCTCGCGACTTTGTGAATGGTGAAGTTCGTAATCTCTCAAAACAGCGCTGTGGAAAGATCCATTTTGGACACGCGTTTGAGTTGTTGTGGTCGACATGATTGCTGATGGAAAAGTCAAGTTGAAAGTCAATAATTGGGTCAAGATCTCTTTGGTATCAAATGACTTCCCCTGCTTACTTGAATCCAACGGAAGGCGCGGAGATCGGCTGTTGAGGTTAAAGTGACCTCCACTCGGGATGTGGAGGAGCAGACCAAACCAAAACACCCGAACCGATGGACAATCCGGGGACCCCGGATCAACTACGACTTTACTCTTCTCAGAAGGACTTTGAATTGAAGTCCAAATACTTGGTCTTGATGCCCTCAGAGATTCTGACTACAATCAAATCATCAACAACATGTCGAAACAATTCTCTGCAATCCGCTCAGCGGCCATTGACGGTCGCGTTCACAACCCAATCTACCGCAAAGACCAACTGCGCAACCTGCACAGCGCATTGGCGGATAATGCATCCGCTATTCAAGATGCGATAGCAAAGGATTCAAAACATCAGCCTTCAGAGGTCAAGGTCGAGTATTGTCTTGCTTTGCAGCTGATTGCAGATGCTTACACTGCCATCGACCCTGATCAGCAGCTGGAGCAAGAATATGCCGTGACAAAAGGGCAAGATGACGTTACTAGCCGTGAACCGGTTGGAATTGTCGTTATTGAGCCTTCGAATCATGCATTCTTTTATGGTTTGATTTCTGCGCTTGCCCCTGCACTAGCGGCTGGAAACTGTGTCATTGTTCAGGTATGTTCTCATTCTAAACAACAAAACTCTGCTAACAGAACAGTCCGAGAACTCTTTGCGTGAAACACCAAAGTTGGTGCTGAATCTCATCGAAAATTCTCTAGACAGAGACATCTTTACCGTCTCAGCTCAAGGCGTCACACCGGAAGACATCGGCACGTCTCACACCTTTGTGTCACAGAATGGCACATCAGGACCCATTCTCCGCAACCATCTCGTTTCAGACCCCAAAGCTCCTGTTATAGCTTTTGTTGAAAGAGACGCAGATATTTCAGCCGCCGCTCAAGCTCTTGTTTCGGCACGCTTCAGTCTGCAAGGCAAATCGCCATACGCGCCTGATGTGGTTTTTGTCAATGAATGGGTCAAGAAGGATTTGCTACGCGCGCTTGTTCAGCAAAGCACTGAGTTTCTTGCTACTTCACCCACGAAAGGAAGAGCTTTGAAGACGGGACTTGCGAGAGAGGTTGAAAAGGACGACAGCACGCATGTTGTGCTTTCTGGATCGAACGGAGTCATTCTTGATGTTCAGAACAGGTAAGAACTCTACGAGAGATTGAGATGGAGAGTTTACTAACTGAGATAGGTCTTCGAGTTTGCTGAAGCAAAAGGTTGAAGAGACGACTTTGATTGTCCACTCTGTCACGAGTATGGATGATGCTATTGACGCGTCAAGAGAGTATGTTCCCCCAATCTTGTTCGTGTTTCTCGACTGACCTTTTAGTATCGGATCACTTGCCGCTGCATACGTCTTCACAACACCCGCCATGGCCAAATACATATGCCAATTCCTCGACACAGCTGTCAGCTACGTCAACCAAATTCCTACCAAACTTCTCTGTAGGTCTTCCTGTCATTCCATCGATTCCCAACTAACATCTTTAGACTCCCCCATCGCACCCCTCGGCTCTCCTCCCCAAGCGATCACCAACACCATCTACCGCGAAGACCAATTCTCCAGCTCAAAACCGAAATACCTCACAAAATCAAGCACGGAGCAAAAGCTGGCCAAGATCCTTGGAACTTCAACAGCTGCTGAACTAAGAGCGCTAGAATTGGAAGCGACAAAGAGACTGCCAGAGATGAAGCGACGACTCAAAGGAACACAGCTTGGTTTCTTTGAACAGGGTATTGTTACAAGTTTGGTGTTCGTATTGACCACACTTGTTTCGGGGACAGGATTGCTTGGATATTACGGAATACGATATTGGCGGTCTTGAGGAGTCATATTTCGCTCAAATTCTCTTTTGTATATACCAGGCTTGGAATGGAAATTGCTGGAATAGGTTGAAAATCCGTGCTTCTGCATGCCGAGTCAGTAAAAGCCTTTACAGATCTGATTTGTTGTAAACTCCCCTAGGCCCCATGTTTTGATTTCCCAACAAGTGCTCTAAGCAACGGTGCATAGACGGTTCGCGATGACGAGGCTAAATCAATGGACGTCCAACAAAATATATTTGTAATAAATCCCTCGTAAATGTCAAATCTCACGTGCTTGTCACAACTCAAATCCAATGCAAATCCCATCAAGCGAGAGTAAAAACCTGCTTGTGATCACTATTCGCACCGAGAGCACCCACAACCTCCCCATGCATGATCCCCTGCACAAAGCACTCGCCAACAAGCTCATATCTCAGTTCGTCTCCCTCCTTCTCGACAGGTCTCAGTAGATATGGCACGTTCCCTCCATCAAGCAAGACAATCGCGTCTCCCTCTTTGGATCCCCAAGGACACAATCCAAATAGCCCCGACGTCGTGACGAAAAAACAAGGTTCTATGCATGTCGGTAGCTTCTTGGTCTCGTAATACTCCAACTCGGCTTTGGCGTTTGGTTTAAGCACTTTCAAAGCAGGTCGGGTTGAGTAGGCCCAATGCGAATTCATGTGGTCGATGTATTTCTGATTGCACTCCTGGACAGTCTTTTGCAAAATGTCGCCCGCGCTGTTTCTCCGTGTCCAAAAAGGTGTCAGGCCGCATGGATCCAAGATCTGATGGAGCACTTTGCATATCTCCTGTTTATTATCGAAAGACCCCTGGTAAGGGTACATGTACTCGATGGGTACAAAACTGATTTTCTTGATCTCGGTAATACGAAGGCCCGAAAGTCGAAGGATGAGCGGGTCATCTGTTTTGAGCAGCTCAAGGTTGGGTGTTGTGTCGCCGGCGGCTTTGAATCTCAGGCAAGCGTTTAGGTTTGCTTGCGTCCATCTTGAACTTCCCTTCTGGTCGACGGACCAGGTAGGATGACCATTCGACGTGTCTACGCTCGGCCCGACGGCCTTGACCCATGTCCGTGTAGGCTGACAATGTATTGACGACAGTATCGCCACCGAGTTATGCTCGCGAATCCACCATCGTGTAAAATCGGCAAAGACGCGCTCCTTCGACTTGTCGTAATTCGGTCGTATCAAGTCGTCCAGCTGGGTGGCGTCGTGTGTTTCGTCGGCAAATGTCAGTAGCGCAAAGAGTTTATCTCTAGGATCCGTGGCCTTCAAATCAAGACCCGAGAGAAACACCTCGAGGATACTTGACAGCTGATCTTTGTCATCCGCCTCGATAGGCGTGGTGGCCACTTCCCTCGTTCGTCCCTTGGGCTTCAATGTCTTCCAAATAGCAGCCATAGAAATCTGTTGCGAAGCGTTGTGCGGGTTTTGAGCTGCGTAAGCCGGATGTCCAAGCCAGTTGCTCACTTGAACAACCTCTTCCCAAGGGACATGTTCGGCTGAACAGTGGACTATAGGCACTCGTGCCGACAAAGCTTCTTGGATAACCCACACTCTCGAGAACCAGGGATTTTCGTATAGTGTGCTCATGAGGAATGACAGTTGGGTATTGCCATACCAGCCCGCCATGTCGATGATGTCTTGAGACCATGTTTTGAGGTGCATTTCGAATACTTCAAACATTCCTTTGAACGAGATTTTATGCCCGTCCTTCATTCTGTCCTCCCCAAAGGATTTGATCTCGGCCAACGGCGTCAAATGCTTGGTTCCGGTGCAGCTGCATGCATCACCACCTTGGCATATCTCGCTGTTGTAGTTGCAGATGTCGCGAATGAGCTTCAAGCATGCTTCTACACCATGGTTGTCCTCGCCCAGCCAGATATGCACAATTGAAGCCAAGGAGTAAATCTGGGTCATTAGAGTGACTTGCTGAGCTCTCTCTTCAAGGTCATCCTGGTTGATGCACACGGCGTCGATCCATATGGCCAAGGTTTCGTCGGCAAGGCGCAGACGACGAACAGCCTGGGCTGCAGATTTACCAATACTGAAAGGTGTGTCTTGGATGTCGTTTTGGTTGGGAGAGAGGAAGATTTCATCGCGCTCTGAAGAGTCGCCCCAGCAATAAGACAAGGCATGGAACTCGACATTCTGTGCTTCGGCATCTTTGAGGCTCGCACTGCTGAAATAGGCATTGATGGGGTCGTCGAAGGATCCTGGCTTGACATGCAATAGTCGGATTTCCTGGTGGCCAAGGCTGAGGGCGTGGGTGTAATGGGAGGCGTTGGAAGAGATGGAGAGCGATTGGATAACTTCCAGAGGGTCGTTGGCTTCGTATTCAATATTGATTCGTCCTTCATGGATAATATTTGTCCAGGCCATGTACATAGCTCGCGGGATCAGTTGGATAATATCGCCGGGGCGTAGCGCTTCTATCCATAGACGCTTTCGGGGACCAAGCCAAATGTGCCATCGCTCTGTCCAGTCTTGAGGCTCTTGTTCTGCGAGGCGATTGTTGTGAACAAGGATGGTGCGAAGATCTCCACGCCCTTCCGGGCGTTTGACCGACGCATCGAACCAAGTGAAGGAGACTCGTTCGGCATTATCTGCCCAGCCTTGGAGAAGTCAGTACCTGTGGTTCACCACGGGAATTATCCGTACCTTGATCACGAGACAATCCTCCAAAGCTGACTGCGATGACCCTCTTGGCATCGTGGGGGATCTCTAGTTCAACATACGGTTGTTCTGGACAGTGATCATGAACCTGAATAAGGTCTTTGCGCTCGACAAAGCATTCTTTGTTGGTGGAAGTCATGTTGTAGGGATTTTGCTTGGATCTGCATTCTCAAGAGTTGGAGTTGAGACATTATTTAAGGCTGATGCTGACATGGAAGGGAGCCAAGTGAAATAAGAGGACTAGAAAAAGAGCAGTCGAAAATATCGACGTTCTCATAGGGTATGTATACACTAAAGATGGTCTAATATTTTCGTCAGTCACTGAAATAATACCGGTTTTTATGTCGCTTACCTGCCAGGGTAGCAAGGCTTAGTGCATGGGGCGCAGCGAATCCCTGATCGTTCCATGGGGGCCAGGCTTTCTCTTCATGTCACAAGGGTCGTCACGTAGTCATGTTGGTGCAGAGGTTGCGCAAGTAGTGCATCTCATTTCCATTAATTGCTATGAGATAAAGCCCCTCGTCCACTGACAGTCCAAACTCAGCCCTCATCTGTCGATGTGTTATCCGTCGTAGTGAAAAGAAATGATGCCTCTACCCGTAGTAAAATCTGTCGATAGAAGTTAGTCGTTGTCATACTGCTGAAAGCCCAGTGAATAGTACTAACCCATTTGCCCCTTCAACAAGAGAAGTGATTGGTGACACTTTCGAGAGTGTTTTTCTGTTGTTCCTGGAGCTGGTTTGGGATCGAGTTGGACTTTGCCTTGAGCCAAGCATCGTACTCTTTGGAGATTCCGCCTGAAACGTCATGGGCATGTATCGATGCCATACGACCCCAGGGCCAAACATGCCAGTATTGCTGCGAATGAGAGTAGTGTTGCAGCCTGCCGACGTAGTGGCACCATGTGAGGTAGTCACCCTCGAACTGAAACCAGACGTCCCCAATCTGGCGAGCGTCTGTGGCACTGTGTACCGCGGTGAAAAGACTCTGCTGCACTTGTGCACGGGAAGCTGCCCAATTCTCCTCGATCCAGTGGCAGTGAAATTCGAAATGTGCCTTAATTACGAGTCGGCGCCGCGAGTGGTCAAGAGGGTGAAAGTTGTTCAGGATCGGTTGCTCAGTGGGTATCGCTCCAGACATCTTTGAGATATCTAGCCTAATGTATAATTAGCGATTTGCAGTAAAAGTCAAGTTGAGAACTAACACCTGTGTAGATGTGTTGTGTTGGGTTTTTGTGTAGGTGTGTGATGTTGTGAAGGTGACGAAATGCTTGCTAGGCGAAAAAAAATGTGGGTGTAGGCAGCATCCAGTCTTCACACCAAAACTCATCACAGCCTTACAACAACACAGCAGCAGCTCATTTTTTTTTTCTTGAACACAAAAAAGACAAATCTTTACGTCTCAAATAAAGAAAATTACAGCTACTATGGCTCCCTCCAGCGACAAGAACCCGAAGCGCGGTCGCTCTAGCCAGCGACGTGAGCGAAATGAGGAGGAGAGCATCGACATCGATGCATTGCAGCGCATCACTGCGGATATGCAACGGCTGCTTCAACGCGCGCGCAACCGACAGGCCAACAACTCGCGATCAGGCTCAGCGCGTGGAGGTAACAGTTCAACGCATGGTCGCAGTGTCTCCCAGTCCAACCGTGGTGACCGAGACTCGTCGACTTCCAATCACAACAGCACTTCTGGCCAGAGCGGTCAAGGTTCATCTGCTGGGGTTTCCGAAAACACCAACAACACCAAGAAGTGCCTTGCCTCGGTCTCGGAGGTCGAGAAGCGTGAGTACATTGGTGCCGATAGAAAGACGACCCAAAGTATTGTCAACACTAACACTACCCGTTTCACAGCCATCAACTACAGGAGGCCAGACAACACGAAGAACTAGAAGCGTGATTGCATTGCTGCCGATAGAAAGACGACCCAAAGTATTGCCAACACCAACAATGCCCGTTTCACGGCCCTTGCCCACAGCAGGAGTATCGTTGGGACGACCAGTAGGCCAGACAAACTGTCTTCAGCCGGCCGGTCCATCATGAGAACTGGAGTCGATTGGACGGCTTTTCATTGGGAACCCATGGGGATGGACAATCAGACCATGATGCAGGCCGTCTCTACTGGGGTGGTCGCATCTGACCCTCCAACGCCCCAATCCACTTCGGCCGAACTCCTTACCGGCAGCACCTAACACGCCGAGGGCCGTGCCAACGTCACTGCCAGACTTGGGACAATGCATCTAATGATCCTCAACATGACACAATGGATCAGGAGGATGAGGACATGATTGGATAAACGGCCAATCTCCCGACATCACGCACGTCCTACCACAGAGTCTGTCACTGGGCCCTTTGTCAGCCCTTTAGTCGAGGGCAACACTGCGTGGTAAAACTCAGCTATCCTAGACCTTTCAGACAAAGGGAACTGTCACGTTAGGCTACACAGAGGTGTCGGTCACTTGTACGTTTCTGTTTCACCGTTCATTGACATAACTAATTTCTTACATTACAGAGTTGACGTACCCCTATCACCGGCTATATAATGGCCAGTTTGTAGCCAACATCTGCCGACCGACCCTGTCATTACTATGCCATGTTACCAACGCCATCGAAAACCCAAGCACAAGGATACGGTCTCGAGGAATACGCGGATAGATATTGGCACAATGGATTAACGGGGGAATCTTTAATTGATAGAGGGTAGAAGTCTAGTTACTGTCTGATTACATATATTAGTTAGCATCGCCAATCGAAGAGGGACATTCATTAGTTCACAGTTGCTCTCCCACAGCGGCAGGATCTCTACTGACGAGGACAACGTTGAGATGGAGGCAATTTGTCTCAGTTTGTAAACCTTGTAAGCGAGACCTAAAGCATGCAGGCGTTTGATCACGTATTGCAAACCATCTAGTCTAGTCATTGAGCTGTAGCAATGTTGATAATGTTGTCGGCGTATGCGTGGGGTTTATTGAACACTAGGTATACGGTTATGAGTTTACAGATCGTCATCAGTGTGTTTCATTCTAAGCTCATATCACAATTATGTTTTCATAAACTAGTGGTTCCTTCACACATCACAATCAAGCTGGTGGGGGCAGTGACTTTATTGAGTTCTCTTGAGTATGTCTGTAGTCTCCCCGTTTCGAAACAAAAAGCTTGTTAACAAGCCATTGGCACGCAAGAAGTTCTTATTCGAAGCAACTTCTATTTCCCGACTAAGTCCTGATAGTTGCATTGCTAGAGGCTCGAGAGGATCAACCTCCATGGAATCCTCAGTGCCATCTTGTCGGGAGTGATCCTCGTGATGTGACTCTTCCACATCCATTTGGTCCACCTTATTGGATCCATTGTTAATGGGAACAGAGCCTCTGACCTCGCCACGAGGCGCACGTGGTGTCCCTCTTGATGACTGGATACCGGATCCACGATCAAGGGACCGTGGTTGGGTTTGATCCTCATGAGACAACACTTCCATATCCATTTGGTCCACGTTATTGGATCCATTGTTAGTGGGCGCGGAGTCTCTGACCTCGTCACGAGGCGCACGTGGTGTCCCTCTTGAAGGCTGGATACCGGATCCACGATCAGGGAACCGTGGCTTGATTTGTTTTCCGACACTACCCAAATGGAGTGGTGAATTGGATGACTCCCAATGGGACCTGGAATTAGATTCCCCTTCAATAGTCGTGTTCGAATCAAGGGGTATGAGCCAATCGTCAATGCCCAACTCTACACTGCGACGCACATCTGGCAACGGCCTGTGAGACGACCTCTGAAGACTTGCCAATGCTATGGCCTTGTTCTCTTCCAGTAGACGGTCTTGTCGCTCAAGTCTCTTGTTCAATTCCTCTATTAAGCGGGATTGGTTCTGTGTCTCTTGGTGTTGCCGTTGCAACGTCTGGTAGATTTTCTCCACTTTGTCTTTGACTTGTGGAAATTCTCGTGCGAGAGACAAAACCAACTCATCCATCCGACCAGATGTCTGATCATCTCGTTGCCCTCTTGATGGGTGCATTGATGACTGAGGAGTGACCATGGGAGCAGGGTCCCCCTGCTGTGATTGTCCCTTTGTTTCACGCCTAGGATGTCCCGAACGAGGCTGTTGCTCAGTATCTCTAGGTCGCAAGCTGAGGGACCGACGTGGCTGTCTCCCATCTTCTGATTGATCCCTTTGTGGTGGGATTTCTCGATCTGTGATAACGCCTATCGAGGCATTGATCAACTCAGGGGGTTGCTCATCGCCGGCATCAAGATCATCACCAGGACCAAGGTCGGATCCAGGACCAAGATCATCACCAGGACCAAGGTCGGATCCAGGACCAGGGTCGGATCCAGGACCAGGGTCGGATCCAGTACCAGGGTCGGATCCAGTACCAAAGTCGGATCCAGAGTCACCAGATCTTGCCCGCCTAATATTAGGTAGACAAATGCGAATGACGCTCTTGAAAGCGCGCTCAAAGTACTGAGGCACATCCTGGTGCGCAGGGACCTCATGACCCTTCTTAGCAGCCTTGTAGCTTACGAGGGCTTCATCCGTCGTACAGGCATAATTTGTGTATTTTGGGTCATCTGACCATTGCATGTTGTCGATGGCCGACCGTATGCTTTTCAGGTCTTCTTGGGTAACAGGAAGAGCATATAGGCCCAACTTGTACCACGGATCCTCCCTGGGGTTTGGGGCTAGTCTACGCCCGTCTAATCTGTCACCGACTTCGATGAGCAACTCTGATAGTTGCGTCGGCGTTTCCCCCTTTGCCTCGACCTCTGCTCTTGCCCTTTTATGGAGGGAATGCACGGATGTAGTCCTGCCTGAACCGACCTCTTTGTGAGCCTTGCGAATGGTTTCAGAGATCGCAGGACAATGTGAAAAACTCGGTTGTATACCCGCCCAGTATGCACAACTATTGATGCGAGTCATGACTGCATACTGTAGGATCAGAACCACTCTGCTGGTCCCGGCCCGCATACAAGGATGCACAATTATTGCCGCAAGAGAGTCGCAGAAGGGTTTTGACCAAAGGTGGTAAGATGTCTGGTCATTTCCCGCCGCAGGGTGATAACCCAGGCCATTTACAGGCGAAATGAGCCACATCGGGCTGCACTCGCGTACACGAAGGCAGATCTTCCATAGTGTCAATATGTGACCATAGGCAGTTGGCTTGAACTTCTCCTTCACGAGACGAAGGTCGGCATCCTGTTGGAAGATATCGTCGACTTCGGCCTCATCATCGGCGCTCCAATTATCGTTGGTGGGTTTATGAAGATACCCAACCAGGTCGTCGATATTGGCCTCTCTGGCAGGTCTGTGGCGATCGACTAGAATTTTCGCTGCGCGCTGCGCGACCGGATTTTCAACGATGCTGGATTTCGCTGGTCGCCCGAGCTTCTTAGCTTGAACTTCGTTTTGTCGTCTACTCATTTTCTATAGTTGAATATTTTTAGAAAATTGTAGACTGCTGTATATGAAATTGCTTGTTGTTTGTTGTCATGAGGTGTTGATGTTTATGTTGCGAGGAGTGTGGAGTTAATAATTGGAAATACATGCAGATGAAATAAAATGGCCCCTGCTGCCAGCTGCCTATAGCTGTTACCTTTTTTTATACTATATAGAGTTAATAACTATAAGGATAAAAATTGCTAAATACTGCTATCTTATACTTTAAATAATTATAAATATTAATAATAAATAAAATAATAAGTTTATTAATTAAATATTTTATAAAAAGTTTTTTAAATTAATAAAAAAAAATTTAATTTATAATTTTTTTTTTAATTTATACTTTTTCTTTAGTTTATACCTTTTCTTTAGTTTATACCTTTTCTTTAGTTTATACCTTTTTTTTAATATATACCTTTTCTTTAATATATACCTTTTTTTTAATTTATA